>NC_091282.1:655585882-655887814 GCF_032444005.1 Ranitomeya imitator
CCTGTATATAATTATATATGTACAGCTGGTATAACCTGGGCATCTCCTGTATATAATTATATATGTACAGCTGGTATAACCTGGACATCTCCTGTATATAATTATATATGTACAGCTGGTATAACCTGGGCATCTCCTATATATCATTATATATGTACAGCTGGTATAACCTGGGCATCTCCTGTATATAATTATATATGTACAGCTGATATAACCTGGACATCTCCTGTATATAATTATATATGTACAGCTGGCATAACCTGGGCATCTCCTGTATATCATTATATATGTACAGCTGGTATAACCTGGATATCTCCTGTATATAATTATATATGTACAGCTGGTATAACCTGGGCATCTCCTGTATATCATTATATATGTACAGCTGGTATAACCTGGGCATCTCCTGTATATAATTATATATGTACAGCTGGTATAACCTGGGCATCTCCTGTATATAATTATATATGTACAGCTCGTATAACCTGGGCATCTCCTATATATCATTATATATGTACAGCTGGTATAACCTGGGCATCTCCTGTATATAATTATATATCTACAGCTGGCATAACCTGGGCATCTCCTGTATATCATTATATATGTACAGCTCGTATAACCTAGGTATCTGCTGTATACCATTGTATATGTACAGCTGCTATTATCTGGGTATTTTATGTATAATTAAATGTGTGTAGCAGATATTGGCAATCCATGAGATTATAATTGCTGCTATGATGGGACAGTATCCTATTAAAAAAAGAGATAAGAGGGTTTATAAATCTTTGTACTTTGCACAATTTTAATTTTTCTGCTCATGTTAGGAGTTCATAAACAGGACCATTAAAGCTCTAATGTTGTCTGCTGTGCGTCTATAAACCCTCGCCTCATGTTAGAGAGAATCCATCACAGGGAAATAGGATTACTTTCACTAGATAAGTACCCACTACTATTAACGTTAATTTCCATGGAAGGGATCCAAATTTCAGAAAACCTTTGATTAAGGGGAATTCTTGCCAATAGCAAAGGGGAATGTGTTCATTCATAAGGACACAAATTACCACTGGATTCAGCTATGTTGTCCTTACAGGGCGACTCTCCAGCACTACTATAATACTGCCTACTATATCCAGGAGCATAACTACTATAATACTGCCCCATATATACAAGAATATAACTATGATAATACTGACTACTATGTACAAGAACATAATACTATAATACTACTCCTATGTACAAGAATTTAACTACGGTACTATAACACTGCCCTCTATGTACCAGAATATAACTACTATAATACTGCCCTCTATGTACCAGAATATAACTACTATAATACTACCCCTATGTACAAGAATATAACTACTATAATACTGCTTCTATGTACAAGAATATAACTACTATAATACTGCCCCTATGTACAAGAATATAACTACTATAATACTGCCCCTATGTACAAGAATATAACTACTATAATACTGCTCCTATATAATTACTATAATACTACCTCATATGTACAAGAATATAACTACTATAATACTGCCCCTATGTACAAGAATATAACTACTATAATACTGCTCCCTATGTACAAGAATATAACTACTATAATACTGCCCCTATGTACAAGAATATAACTGCTATAATACTGCCCCTATGTTCAAGAATATAACTACTATAATACTGCCCCTATGTACAAGAATATAACTACTATAATACTGCTCCTATATAACTACTATAATACTACCTCATATGTACAAGAATATAACTACTATAATACTGCCCCTATGTACAAGAATATAACTACTATAATACTGCTCCTATATAACTACTATAATACTACCTCATATGTACAAGAATATAACTACTATAATACTGCCCCTATGTACAAGAATATAACTACTATAATACTGCTCCTATATAACTACTATAATACTGCCCCTATGTACAAGAATATAACTACTATAATACTGCTCCTATATAACTACTATAATACTGCCCCTATGTACAAGAATATAACTACTATAATACTGCTCCCTATGTACAAGAATATAACTACTATAATACTGCCCCTATGTACAAAAATATAACTACTATAATACTGCCCCTATGTACAAGAATATAACTACTATAATACTGCCCCTATGTTCAAGAATATAACTACTATAATACTGCCCCTATGTACAAGAATATAACTACTATAATACTGCCCCTATGTACAAGAATATAACTACTATAATACTGCCCCTATGTTCAAGAATATAACTACTATAATACTGCCCCCTATATACAAGAATATAACTACTATAATACTGCCCCTATGTACAAGAATATAACTACTATAATACTGCTCCTATGTACAAGAATATAACTACTATAATACTGCTCCTATGTACAAGAATATAACTACTATAATATTGCTCCCTATGTACAAGAATATAACTACTATAATACTGCCCCTATGTACAAGAATATAACTACTACTATACTGCCCCTATGTACAAGAATATAACTACTATAATACTGCCCCCTTTGGGACTGATTAGAACTCATTTCTTTACATGTGGTTGGAATGGGGTTGGGCTCTTAGCTGTTGATTTCGGGATTTGCTGTCGTTCTCTTACAATCTTTTCTCTTACATTTCAGATTTACAGTCGCCATTGAAGTTGAAGGGCCCTTCTGTGATCCCGAAGCGGCACTGCGGTAAGGCTCTGAGTATCTGTAACCTGTCTGCGTTATGTGTCTTGCCTAGTTTACAGTCTGGTGGAGCTGCTGCAGTATGACAGCCATTTACTTGCCAGATGTCACCACCAGGGCTGTTTATAGGCAATTTATGGTTAACCCAGTCAAAGTGAGTCCCATAAAACACATCACCATCTGCAGCTCTAATCTATTCCTATGCTTCCTGAATGGTACGTAACTGCAGTACCTGACACAGTCACCTCTGAATATGGCGCTGTTCATGAATGAACCATGAAGAGGACGACCTTAGTCATCAAAGCTGTTTTAATCAGTTCATCTGTAGAGGTCCTATGGGTCAGATCTCACGATTATTATAGTCTCCTTTAATTTCCTTACCTTTATTCAATAGTTCTGTTTGCTGTCAATGAATGAATAAATGAAAAAAATAAGTGTATATATATATATATATATATCTGCTTATGTGTCTGGGTGGCCGTACACTACATAAACAGCACATGTCAAAAATTGGAAGTATATGTATCAAGCAAAATTCTTTGAAGGTGAGCTATAAATGTGTAAATGTGGGTGACCCCATCCGGTGGGGATGGTTTTAGCAGATCCAGTGTTTCCAACATGTCTGACTAAGGAATTTCTCCTTGATAGAGAAAGACAAATGAGGCAGCATAGCAAGAAGTGATGCGCCGGCCGCAAAGGTCAGCTGCCCGGGTTTGGGTTCCTCGGCTTCTCTAATAATGCACAAAACACAGATTTTTCCAATAATCCAATAACTTTACTCCCAAGGTAGTTTACCTGCGGTTAATTTAAGCACTTTGTCTGTGCGCTTAATCTGGGATGAGCCTATGTGGGTCATCTTTGAGGGTCAAGAAACAGAATCAAGGCAATGTAAATTCTTCTCCTATCTGGCTGGGGCAAGCGGGTCACCAGAGGATTAGTGTGGGTGGTGGGGCATGTGATGTATTAATCTGGCTAATGCTGTTGTGTACAGGAGGGTGCGGTATTGGAGGGCGGAGTACCGCACCCTCCTGTATACCTGATGTCCTGACGGATGTATTTCATTTATCTCCTCCAATAAAGTTCACGATCTTCACTGCTATCTTGGGGTGAGTGCCGCATATTTTTCCTCTTTTCGAATGCACTTGGACTTTTGCTTGATATTTCTATGCAGAGCACCGAAAAACCCTTAGCTTTTGTTGACGCCTGACATCCAGCTGTCCACTATTAGTCCTGCTCATTGGAATTCGTATTGCTCTAGTGCCGTTCTATCTTTCATACTCGTTGTGGCTTACAATATGGTTTCTCTGTAGGATCAAAAATAGAATTCAGTGGTGACCACCTTTCCCCTCCATGTCGTGAAGACAATGTGAGGAACTCACTGGACAGCTCAGAGTGGACAGTGGCGTCCTACCGGACAGCTCAGAGTGGACAGCGGCGTGCTACCAGACAGCTCAGAGTGGACAGCAGCATGCTACCGGACAGCTCAGAGTGGACAGCGGCGTGCTACCGGACAGCTCAGAGTGGACAGCGGCGTGCTACCGGACAGCTCAGAGTAGTCAGCTGCGTGCTACCGGACAGCTCAGAGTAGTCAGCGGCGTGCTACCGGACAGCTCAGAGTGGACAGCGGTGTGCTACCAGACATCTCAGAGTGGACAGCGGCGTGCTGCTGGACAGCTCAGAGTAGTCAGCGGCATGCTACCGGACAGCTCAGAGTGGACAGCGGCATGTTACCGGACAGCTCAGAGTGGACAGCGGCGTGCTACCGGACAGCTCAGAGTGGACAGCGGCGTGCTACCGGACAGCTCAGAGTAGTCAGCTGCGTGCTACCGGACAGCTCAGAGTGGACAGTGGCGTGCTACCAGACAGCTCAGAGTAGTCAGCTGCGTGCTACCGGACAGCTCAGAGTAGTCAGCTGTGTGCTACCGGACAGCTCAGAGTGGACAGTGGCGTGCTAGCGGACAGCTCAGAGTAGTCAGCTGCGTGCTACCGGACAGCTCAGAGTGGACAGCGGCGTGCTACTGGACAGCTTGCTCTACTTTACTCCCAAGGTAGTTTACCTGCGGTTAATTTAAGCACTTTGTCTGTGCGCTTAATCTGGGATGAGCCTATGTGGGTCATCTTTGAGGGTCAAGAAACAGAATCAAGGCAATGTAAATTCTTCTCCTATCTGGCTGGGGCAAGCGGGTCACCAGAGGATTAGTGTGGGTGGTGGGGCATGTGATGTATTAATCTGGCTAATGCTGTTGTGTGCAGGGCAATGAACGGGCAGAAGGTGGTAAGCCGTTTCCCAGCACCGAGATCTGGTCTCCAGCTAATCTGGAGCTGTTAACTGGAAGAACATAACTGGGATTAATGAGCCGCTGGCCCCAGAAGGGATTAGGAGCGTGACCCCTCCTTAGCCGCAGTACAGTAGGCAAGGTGTAATTGTAACAAACAGTATTGTACTGCTGTGTGCAATATATGATGGACAATTGTACTTATAATTACTGCCCCCTGTGGAGCACATAATTCTATTACCTTTTTTGGGACATCTCGGCAAAATGCAGTAAGGATAACGAGCAGGTAACCCTATTGCCTATAATAATCAGGTACCATTAGGGGTACAATGCTGTGAATCCTGTGCATATTACTGTCACTTGCTTCTTACCAATAATAATAATTAGAAATTTCAAGCTACTATGTTGTCTATTCTGTGTCTATTACTGTCACTTGCTTTTTACCTTTGTGAGTTCTGTGCACACTACTGTCACTTGCTTCCTACTTATAATGATTAGAGATTACCAAGCTACCATACTGTTATTCTGTGGCTATTACTGTCACTTGCTTTTTACCTATGTGTGTTCTGTGCACACTACTGTCACTTGCTTCTTAAGGTACCTTCACACATAACGATATCGTTAACGATATCGTTGCTTTTGGTGACGTTGCAACGATATCGTTAAGGAAATCGTTATGTGTGACAGCGACCAACGATCAGGCCCCTGCTGGGCCATCGTTGGTCGCTGAACAAAGTCCAGAACTTTATTTCGTCGCTGGATCTCCCGTGGACATCGCTGGATCGGCGTGTGTGACACCGATCCAGCGATGTCTTCACTGGTAACCAGGGTAAACATCGGGTAACTAAGCGCAGGGCCGCGCTTAGTAACCCGATGTTTACCCTGGTTACCATCCTAAAAGTAAAAAAAACAAACACTACATACTTACCTACCGCTGTCTGTCCCCGGCGCTGTGCTCTGCACTCCTCCTGTACTGGCTGTGAGCGTCGGTCAGCCGGAAAGCAGAGCGGTGACGTCACCGCTCTGCTTTCCGGCCGCTGTGCTCACAGCCAGTACAGGAGGAGTGCAGAGCACAGCGCTGGAGGACAGACGGCTGTAGGTAAGTATGTAGTGTTTGTTTTTTTTTACTTTTAGGATGGTAACCAGGGTAAACATCGGGTTACTAAGCGCGGCCCTGCGCTTAGTTACCCGATGTTTACCCTGGTTACCAGTGAAGACATCGCTGGATCGGTGTCACACACGCCGATCCAGCGATGTCAGCAGGAGTCCAGCGACGAAATAAAGTTCTGGACTTTGTTCAGCGACCAACGATGGCCCAGCAGGGGCCTGATCGTTGGTCGCTGTCACACATAGCGATTTCCTTAACGATATCGTTGCAACGTCACCAAAAGCAACGATATCGTTAACGATATCGTTATGTGTGAAGGTACCTTTACTGTCATTTGATTCTTTTACCTGGCTATGATAATTAGGTGCAACAGGGTTACAATACTTTGCATTCTCTGTCTGTTACCACTGCTTGCTTCTTATCGATAATAGAGATTGCCAGGCCATCACACTACAAAGCAGACACTTGCTCCTTATCTATGGTAATCAGAGAGCACCAGAACCACAATACTGTATATTCTGTGCTGATTGCTGTTATTTGCTGCTTGCCTATATTACAGAATTCAAGTCCATAAAACGGTGTACTCTATATCTATTTCTGTTCCTTGTTTCTTACATATTATAATCAGCGAGCACAATACTGTAAATTTTGTGCTACTGTCAATTGCTCCTTACTTATCATCATAGTGCACCAAGGCTATAATATTGTGAACTGTGTACGTTACTGTCACTTGCTACTTACCTACACACCAGGACTGCAATACCATATATTCAGTGACCGTTACTGTCAATTTTTACTTATGTTTATCAGATAATAATACAATGGCTATAATATTGTGTAATCTGTACATATTTCTGTCCCTTGCACCTTACCTATCATAATAAAAAAGCACTGGCACTGCAATACTATATATTCTGGGTACATGATCTCTTGCTGCTTACCTAAAATAATAATCAGACAGTACAATGGCTACAATGCTTACGTATTTTGTGCATAATTACTGTCACTTGCTCCTGACCAATGATAACCGCAGATCCCCTTATCTATGATAATAAAAGACCACCTGACCCGCAATACTGTTTTAGTCAGTTACAGCCACTTTCTCCTTCCCTATAATGAACACAGAGCACCAGGGTTTCAGTACTCTGTATTCACTTGCTTCCTACCTATGATAATCCAAGAGCACACAGCTACAATACTGTATATTCTGTGCAGATTACTGTCTCGTGATTCTTACCTATGTTAATCAGAGCTCAATTGTTAAAATTGCTGTCGCTTGCTTCCAACCTATGATAATATCACAGCACAATGGCTGAAATCCTTTGCATTCTGTGCACATGGCAGTCACTTATTTTTCTTGTCTGTGACAATGTGAATAGCATAAGGAGTAGAGATATACAAGCTGTCATCTCTACAGTGCCATATTGCGTTGTAATGGATTATTGTACATTTATTATTTTAAGATCATTAGTAAGTGACTTTAGTTCTGTTACTGGATAATTATCTCACATCTGATCGATTTTATTACATGTCTTCACTGTCTGCATTAACTCTTAAGAGTGGTGGACAACGGGCACCGCCTATACATTTACACTCCAGGCTTCCGTTATACTGGAAGACAAAGACTATCAGGACAATACATGACAGAACACACACTTTGACATTATAGGATCCCTGGCATCCTGGACTCCATGCATAAACATCCAAAGCCAAGGAGACAGACGGGAGGTGATAAGCAGCTAAAGCAGACACAACCATCTAATTCTGTCCTAGTCCCAAGCTCACAAGTGCCAGATGCAAGGTATCCCTGATAAGACAAGGATAAGGAAACTGGCAATTGTGTAGTTTCCCACGATGCTCTGTGCCTTCTAGCAATGCCCCCCTCCTCCATAAACATTGTGCATGCCAGCCTCTACATCATTAGATGTATAATCAACCTGCACAAAAATACTACAACACCGAAGATATACATGGACATACACATAAATACAACCCAATCCAATGCCCCTTTGTGGGGCTCAGATAGCCCTTTAACGCCCACATTAATGACCTAATGTCTCCCTGTCTTAAAAGCATGACTAACCCAACATCAATTTATCTTCCTGTCACAACCATCCAGGATTAGAATACATGACCCATTTTTGACAGGGTCAGATACAGCACACAATATAGTATACAGAGACCCCAGAGGATAGTCTTATGTAACCTATGGGAGACTGCGAATATAAGTGACAGTGATGCACTATATGTAGTATACATGAGGTCAGTATTATAGTAGCTATATCCTTGTACATAAAGGGCAGTATTATAGTAGCTATATCCTTGTACATAGGGGCAGTATTATAGTAGTTATATTCTTGTACATAGGGTACAGTATTATAGTAGTTATATTCTTGTACATAGGGGCAGTATTATAGTAGTTATATTCTTGTACATAGGGGCAGTATTATAGTAGTTATATTCTTGTACATAGGAGCAGTATTATAGTAGTTATATTCTTGTACATAGGGAGCAGTATTATAGTAGCTATATCCTTGTACATAGGGGCAGTATTATAGTAGTTATATTCTTGCACATAGGGGCAGTATTATAGTAGTTATATTCTTGTACATAGGGTACAGTATTATAGTAGTTATATTCTTGTACATAGGGGCAGTATTATAGTAGTTATATTCTTGTACATAGGGGCAGTATTATAGTAGTTATATTCTTGTACATAGGAGCAGTATTATAGTAGTTATATTCTTGTACATCGGGAGCAGTATAATAGTAGCTATATTCTTGTACATAGGAGCAGTATTATAGTAGTTATATTCTTGTACATAGGGGCAGTATTATAGTAGTTATAGTCTTGTACATAGGGGCAGTATTATAGTAGTTATAGTCTTGTACATAGGGGCAATAATATAGTAGTTATATTCTTGTACATAGGGGCAGTAATATAGTAGTTATATTCTTGTACATAGAGGGCAGTATTATAGTAGTTATATTCTTGTACATAGGGGCAGTATTATAGTAGTTATAGTCTTGTACATAGGGGCAGTATTATAGTAGTTATATTCTTGTACATAGAGGGCAATATTATAGTAGTTTAATACTGCCCCTATGTGCAAGAATATAACTACTATAATTCTGCCCCTTTGTACAGGAATATGACTACTATATTACTGCCCCTATGTGCAAGAATATTAATAGTTATATTCTTGTACATAGGGGCAGTAATATAGTAGTTATATTTTTGTACATAGTGGCAGTAATATAGTAGTTATATTCTTGTACATAGGAGCAGTATTATAGTAGTTATATTCTTGCACATAGGGGCAGTATTAAAGTAGTTATATTCTTGTACATAGGGGCAGTAATATAGTAGTTATATTCTTGTACATAGTGGCAGTAATATAGTAGTCATATTCCTGTACATAGGAGCAGTATTATAGTAGTTATATTCTTGCATATAGGGGCAGTATTATAGTAGTTATATTCTTGTACATAGGAGCAGTAATATAGTAGTCATATTCCTGTACATAGGGGCAGTATTATAGTAGTTATATTCTTGTACATAGGAGCAGTATTATAGTAGTTATATTCTTGTACATAGGGAGCAGTATTATAGTAGTTATATTCTTGTACATAGGGGCTGTATTATAGTAGTTATATTCTTGTACATAGGAGCAGTATTATAGTAGTTATGTTCTTGTACATAGGAGCAGTATTATAGTAGTTATATTCTTGTACATAGGAGCAGTATTATAGCAGTTATATTCTTGTACATAAGAGCAGTATTATAGTAGTTATATTCTTGTACATAGGGAGCAGTATTATAGTAGTTATATTCTTGTACATAGGGGCTGTATTATAGTAGTTATATTCTTGTACATAGGAGCAGGATTATAGTAGTTATATTCTTGTACATAGGAGCAGTATTATAGTAGTTATATTCTTGTACATAGGGACAGTATTATATTGTTATATTCTTGTACATAGGAGCAGTATTATAGCAGTTACAGTGCCTACAAGTAGTATTCAACCCCCTGCAGATTTAGCAGGTTTACACATTTGGAATTAACTTGGCATTGTGACATTTGGACTGTAGATCAGCCTGGAAGTGTGAAATGCACTGCAGCAAAAAAGAATGTTATTTCTTTGTTTATTTATTTATTTTTTTAATTGTGAAAAGTCTTTTCAGAGGGTCATTTATTATTCAACCCCTCAACCCACCAGAATTCTGTTTGGTTCCCCTAAAGTATTAAGAAGTAGTTCAGGCACAAAGAACAATGAGCTTCACATGTTTGGAATAATTATCTCTTTTTCCAGCCTTTTCTGACTATTTAAGACCCTCCCCAAACTTGTGAACAGCACTCATACATGGTCAACATGGGAAAGACAAAGGAGCATTCCAAGGCCATCAGAGACAAGATCGTGGAGGGTCACAAGGCTGGCAAGGGGTACAAAACCCTTTCCAAGGAGTTGGGCCTACCTGTCTCCACTGTTGGGAGCATCATCCGGAAGTGGAAGGCTTATGGAACTACTGTTAGCCTTCCACGGCCTGGACAGCCTTTGAAAGTTTCCTCCCGTGCCGAGGCCAGGCTTGTCCGAAGAGTCAAGGCTAACCCAAGGACAACAAGGAAGGAGCTCCGGGAAGATCTCATGGCAGTGGGGACATTGGTTTCAGTCAATACCATAAGTAACGTACTCCACCGCAATGGTCTCCGTTCCAGACGAGCCCGTAAGGTACCTTTACTTTCAAAGCGTCATGTCAAGGCTCGTCTACAGTTTGCTCATGATCACTTGGAGGACTCTGAGACTGACTGGTTCAAGGTTCTCTGGTCTGATGAGACCAAGATCGAGATCTTTGGTGCAAACCACACACGTGACGTTTGGAGACTGGATGGCACTGCATACGACCCCCAAGAATACCATCCCTACAGTCAAGCATGGTGGTGGCAGCATCATGTTGTGGGGCTGTTTCTCAGCCAAGGGGCCTGGCCATCTGGTCCGCATCCATGGGAAGATGGATAGTACGGCCTACCTGGAGATTTTGGCCAAGAACCTCCGCTCCTCCATCAAGGATCTTAAGATGGGTCGTCATTTCATCTTCCAACAAGACAACGACCCAAAGCACACAGCCAAGAAAACCATGGCCTGGTTCAAGAGGCAAAAAATCAAGGTGTTGCAGTGGCCTAGTCAGTCTCCCGACCTTAACCCAATTGAAAACTTGTGGAAGGAGCTCAAGATTAAAGTCCACATGAGACACCCAAAGAACCTAGATAACTTGGAGAAGATCTGCATGGAGGAGTGGGCCAAGATAACTCCAGAGACCTGTGCCGGCCTGATCAGGTCTTATAAAAGACGATTATTAGCTGTAATTGCAAACAAAGGTTATTCCACAAAATATTAAACCTAGGGGTTGAATAATAATTGACCCACACTTTTATGTTTAAAATTTATAAAAATTTAACTGAGCAACAAAACTTTTTGGTTTGTAAGATTTATGCATCTGTTAATAAATCCTGCTCTTGTTTGAAGTTTGAAGGCTCTAACTTATTTGCATCTTATTAAACCTGCTAAATCTGCAGGGGGTTGAATACTACTTGTAGACATTGTATATTCTTGTACATAAGAGCAGTATTATAGTAGTTATATTCTTGTACATAGGGGGCAGTATTATAGTAGTTATATTCTTGTACATAGGGGGCAGTATTACAGTAGTTATATTCTTGCACATGGGGCAGGATTATAGTCGTTATATTGTTGTACATAGGGGCAGTATTATAGTAGTTATATTCTTGTACATAGGGGCAGTATTATAGTAGTTATATTCCAAAGACATACTGATAGGGATTCTAGATTGTGAGCCCCATCGGGGGCAGCAATGATAATGTGTGCAAAACTGTAAAGCGCTGCGGTATATGTTAGCGCTATATAAAAATAAAGATTATTATTATTATTATTCTTGTACATAGGAGCAGTATTATAGTAGTTATATTCTTGTACATAGGAGCAGTATTATAGTAGTTATATCCTTGTACATAGGGGCAGTATTATAGTAGTTATATTCTTGTACATAGGAGGCAGTATTATAGTAATCCAGAAAGAAGAAAAAATATGAATGGCACTGAGATTAAATGTAATGAGTTATTTACTGGTATGGAGGGGTACACTCTGAATCATCGGCACATTGTGGGAGTGGAGTCACTTGGTGGAGGGTGCTTGCCAGAAATAAAACATGTAGATAAATCCAAAGGAAGAAGAAAGCAGCAACACTTCCGTAATGTGACAAAGAAACCTTAGTCCTTTATTTCCAATATAAATTCATGGACAAGGTAATCAAAGCAGGGACTGTGCAAGTAAAAGGACAAATTATTATAGTAATTATATTCTTGTACATAGGAGCAGTATTATAGTAGGTATATTCTTGTACATAGGAGCAGTATTATAGTAGGTATATTCTTGTACATAGGGGCAGTATTATAGTAGGTATATTCTTGTACATAGAGGCAGTGTTATAGTAGTTATATTCTTGTATATAGGGGACAGTATTATAGTAATTCTCTTCTTGTACATAGGGACAGTATTATAGTAGCTATATTCTTGTACATAGGGACAGTATTATAGTAGTTATATTCTTCTACATAGGGGCAGTCTTATAGTAGTTATATGTTGTACATTGGAGCTGTATTATAGTAGTTATATTCTTGTACAGGGACAGTATTATAGTAGTTATATTCTTGTACATATGGGTAGTATTATAATAGTTATATTCTTGTACATAGGAGCAGTATTATATTAGTTATATTCTTGTACATAGGAGGCAGTATTATAGTAGTCATACTTTTGTACATAGGAGCAGTATTATTGTATTCTTGTACGTAGGAGCAGTATTATTGTATTCTTGTACATTGGAGCAGTATTATAGTAGTTATATTTTTGTACATCTAGGAGCAGTATTATAGTAGTTATATTCTTGTTCATAGGGGACAGTATTATAGTAGTTATATTGTTGTACATAGGGGCAGCATTATAGTAGTTTTATTCTTGCTCATAGGAGCAGTATTATAGTAGTTATATTCTTGTACATAGGAGCGGTATTATAGTAGTTATATTCTTGTACATAGGAGCAGTATTATAGTAGTTATATTCTTGTACATAGGAGCAGTATTATATTAGTTATATTGTTGTACATAGGGGCAGTATTATAGTAGTTATATTCTTGTACATAGGGAGCAGTATTATAGTAGTTACATTTGTGTACATGGGGAGCAGTATTATAGTAGTTATGTTCTTGTATATAGGGACAGTATTATAGTAGTTATATTCTTGTGTATAGGGGCAGTATTATATTTGTTATCTACAGTACAGTACAACACAGTACTCAGCAGGGGACAACAATGAGGACAGGATAAAAGCCATTGTAGTGTAGACCGGTTATGACCTGCACACCGCGTTCGTCGCTGAGGTATGCTGGGAAGGACATTTAGGATACGAATAAATGGATCTTGTTAAGCTCAATCTCTACCTCTGTGATTACCGCCCCAGTGATGATACCAGTGGTGTCTGGGAGTGTTCAGCGAGACTCATTAGGAGGCCATATTAGGGCCTACTCCATTGTTTGGTTTCACTGTGGATGGTCCTGACCCTCTGTATGAGGCAGTGGTACTGTGCTCAGTGATAGTCAGGAAGGATGACAGGAGTGTAGGTGCTGTGCAGCACCGTGCTGAGTACCATAAACTGTCAGGCTGGGATTAAACAAGGCAAGAAAAGACGTTTGAGGAGATGCAAAGAATTCGATAAAAGCACAAGTCACTTTTAATGAGGGCTTTTTATAGCCTCGAGAAGGAGAAGACTGAGGTGGTGGCAGGAGGTCCTATGTTAAGTGTGAGCGACGCTCACTGTGGAGCTTCGTGATGAACATCTTTTTCATAGTAAAAGCCGACCTCATCTGCACTAATAAAACAAAACTGTATGAGAAGAAAAAGATTAAAGCAAATGTAAAAGAGGCATCAGGCCTAGGATCTCCAACGTAGGCATTGTATAAGAGTATTAAATAGGTAATTTATGGCGGTGCTATCCTGGTATTGTATGGCAGTCGTATCCTTTAGGTAGTGTATGGCACTACTATTATTAGGCAATGTATGGTAGTATTATCAACAAGACAATGATCCTAAACATAAAGCAAAATCTACAATGGAATGGTTCACAAATAAACGTATCCAGGTGTTAGAATGGCCAAGTCAAAGTCCAGACCTCAATCCAATCGAGAATCTGTGGAAAGAGCTGAAAACTGCTGTTCACAAATGATCTCCATCAGACCTCACTGAGCTCGAGCTGTTTGCCAAGGAAGAATGGGCAAGAATTTCAGTCTCTCGATGTACAAATCTGATAGAGACATACCCCAAGTGACTTGTAGCTGTAATCGCAGCAAAAGGTGGCGCAACGAAGTATTAAGTTAAAGGGGCCGAATAATATTACACGCCCAACTTTTCAGTTTTTGAATTTCCACAAAAATGTAAAATAACCAATAAATTTCATTCAACTTCACAATTGTGTTCCACTTGTTGATTCTTCACCAAAAATTTACATTTATCTTTATGTTTGAAGCATGATATGTGGGAAAAGGTTGAAAAGTTCCAGGGAGCCGAATACTTTCGCAAGGCACTGTATATGTATATGCTCCGTATGTTGGTATTATATGGGCTTTTTTTTAGGCATTGTGTCACTATTATGGCCACAATGTAGACCAGTTTTATGGAGGCATTATATGGCACTGTTATTAAACTATAAAATGGTATTGCTTTGTAGTCATTTGATCGCAGTGTTTTGTAGACTATGTATGGTGGTATTATGTGCGCTTTTTTGGAACTGTAAGCATTGTACGTCAGTATTATAATAGTATTATTATGGCAATATAATGCAGACATGTTATTGAAGTATTACGTGGACATATGGTAATATTATAAAAACATTATTTGGCAGTATTATATTGGAAGTGTATGGCAGCATTATGTAAACAGTTTATGGCACTATGATGAGAGTATTTGGGAGTATTATGTAAGCACTTTATAGAAGCATTATGTAGATGTTATATGGTTCTATTATAAAGGCATCATTTGTTAGTATTATGTTGGTACTGTAATGCTGTATTGTAGATGTACTGTATAGTGGTAGTATTTAGTTGGGTACTATATGGTACTCTTTTGATTGGCAGAGAAGCCATGCTAAGCTTTGGTTACACAGTAATATAGGATGACTGGATTGTTTTGTCCTGGTGGTGATGTATTGTGATATATTGTCTATATCATATATGAGCATGAACTTGACAGCGCCATTTAGTACAGATAATTAGTTGGTCTCTGTTAGCGCTTTATACCGAGCGGCGCTGCTCGGCATCTCACGTGACCATAAAGCTGGGTCCTCCAGGCCAGTTCTATGTTTAGATCTTGTCACAAGAAGCTGATGGAAAGTGTCAAGGCTTTGATTAAATCTACCAAGTGAATCCCCTCTTATGTGAGAGAGGAGGCGTCGTATATGTCTGTGTCTTCCCAGATTATTATGGTCTTCTAGATCCAGACAGCCGGACAATGAGAAACATCAACCGTATAATAAAACAAGCAATAAAATAGGACTCTGGAGGGTGAGGGAAGGAGAGGAATGGAGGGAAGTGAAGGATAAAACAAGACAGGAGAAGACAGTGTAAGGGTGGGGGACAATGGCTACCGCGTTCCTGTCCCTGAATGCACCAATCGGCGTGGTATTGTCGTCTAAACTATGTCCTGCGGTTTTCTTTATACGTTGTGTAGTTATGTGATATTTTGTGAATTGCAAGAGCTGACGGCATGTAAAGTACACAATGTTCTGGGCAGTACGAGGACTTACTATTATTCCCTGGGCAAATATACTCCTGGAACGTCTGGAACTCAAGGCTCAATTCTAGTGCTATGGCGCACAGAGGACGATTGATGTGGAGACGCATGTGGGAGACGTAGTGGACCTCGGGTGTACTGCAGGACTGGGAATCCCTGGGACTGACAGAATCAGGGTCGGCAGGGATAGTACAGGTGGAAAGGAAGGAAAATGTGGAGGTTTAATATGCTTTGGATGCGAGGAAAGGAAACTGTTGCAAAATTCTGTACACGGACTGGTGAGTTAAGTTCTTTTTGATGAAACAAACTGGGTATCCTCTGATCCATGTGTGGCGGCTCCTGAAACTAAAGACTTGGAGACAGCTTAGGCCTGTGGCCTGCAAGTGATCACAGCACATTTAATTAGGAACTCTTAATTTTCTGTAAAGTGCCAGGGCGACATAGAGCAACAACTCGCCCATGACTACCCCTCTAAAATTTCCCAGGACTGTCTGAAAGTGGGTGGAGATATGTGAACTCCACCTAAAAGTGAGTAATTCTGGTCTTGTTTTAGCGTGAGACTAAAAGATCCCTGTTATATGATTATTGAGAAATCACACAGATTGTCAGCGAGATGAACCCGACTCAGAGCCCGCATTATCCACCATCTGTGAAGGGAAGTCTCCAAAGATAACCCATATCCATAATTTTCTATTATAATTAACAGCACAAACACCTGAAACTGGCTCAGGTCAGTTAAGATTTTTTTCACTTGGCTGTTACAAGATGAAATATCGATCCTAGGAAGGAGGAGAGTTTTCTTCTATCGCTGGCTCATCACTATGCTCCTCAGACAAGAGATCCTGGCGGGGTACATGCCATCAATCACCGCCTTTATTTACTACTGTGCCAGGGAAAAACATATGTAGAAAAACGCAGCATTAACTCCATGCCTGGCACCATAAATCTGGAGCTCTCATGGCCGCCCTCTGGAGAGGCCGCCATCTGTGACCCACCTGATCACATGATCTCCCCAATCAGAGCGACAATCACGCTGAACCAGCTTGATGCATAATATATTCCTGAAACTTGGAGACGAGTCCCTGTGGTTCCAGAAAAATTGAATAATCGCTCTTATTGACTTCACGGCCATTTAGGAACATCCAGATATCTCATCCAGCCCCTCCAGCCTCTGTCTTCCAATCCCATCCATAGGAAAGATATTGCGTGGCACTCTTAATATCTGACAGTAGGGGACATTCGTTAATGTGATGCTTGCCCTTTAAAAAAACAAACATTTTAATTAACCCTTCAGGTACTGTTTAGAACGTCATCCTCAGGATATTCGAATAATAGAAATTTAGGACTTGATGGCTTTCAAAGTTATGGACAAAAAGTGAATATTTCCATTGTTGCTGGTCATTCCCTTCCCAATTATTGATCCAAATGGTTACTGTCAGTCTTCACTGCATCTCTAGCATTCATGAACCAAGAAGCCCAGGATGAGCATGCCCAGTTAATCCCAGCCATATTTTCTTTATTATGTCCATGTGAACATGACCACTGATATAATTTTCCCTGATTAATTCACCTGACATGCCAATCAGAAGTGAGAGAAAGCACAAAGCAGGGGGTTATATTATTATGGTGGGAGAGGAGATATCATGATTACAGCTCCGGGGAAAATATCTCCAAACGTTAATGAAATGATGAAATAAGTGAAAGGAGCGAGATATTAAGTGATTACAAAAGGAAGAATTAGATTGCGTTTTACGTTCAGGCCTCCGTTATGACATGTGATTTGTGAATGGGCTCATCAGCCGGTGCCCTGACCACGGGGAGAGGTGACACCGAGAAATCCAATCTCCTCTGCTCTTTCAGTTTCTGACGAAAATAGGGGACGGCCCTGAATTATTAATAATCTAATCTGGAGGCTGACAGCGCTGAGTGGGAGTCAGGAGCGGAGGATGACGGTAGCAGGGCCTATTGTGTGTAGCAGAGCCGGGAAATACCTAGAAGGTATCGCGCATGAGAGGCTTAGATACACCAGATAGTATCACACATGACAGGAGCCAGAGCTTGTTGTGTGCAACAGAGACGGTAAATACTGAGACGGTATCACAGATTAGAAGTTTAGATACCAGACCGTATCACACATGACAGGACCGCGGCCTATTGTGCGTAGCAGAGTTGGGAAATACCAAGAAGGTACAGTGCCTTGCGAAAGTATTCGGCCTCCTGGACTTTTTCAACCTTTTCCCAAATATCATGCTTCAACCATAAAGATACCAAATGTAAATTTTTGGTGAAGAATCAACAACAAGTGGAACACAATTGTGAAGTTGAACCAAATTTATTGGTTATTTTACATTTTTGTGAAAAATCAAAAACTGAAAAGTGGGGTGTGCAATATTATTCGGCCCCTTTTACTTAATACTTTGCTGCGCCACCTTTTGCTGCGATTACAAGTCGCTTGGGGTATGTCTCTATCAGTTTTGTACATCGATAGACTGAAATTCTTGCCCATTCTTCCTTGGCAAACAGCTCGAGCTCAGTGAGGTTTGATGGAGATCGTTTGTGAACAGCAGTTTTCAGCTCTTTCCACAGATTCTCGATTGGATTGAGGTCTGGACTTTGACTTGGCCATTCTAACAGCTGGATATGTTTATTTGTGAACCATTCCATTGTAGATTTTGCTTTATGTTTGGGATCATTGTCTTGTTGGAAGACAAATCTCCGTCCCAGTCTCAGGTCTTTTGCAGACACCAACAGGTTTTCTTCAAGAATGGTCCTGTATTTGGCTCCATCCATCTTCCCATCAATTTTAACCATCTTCCCTGTCCCTGCGGAAGAAAAGGAGGCCCAAACCACGATGCTGCCACCACCATGTTTGACAGTGGGGATGGTGTTTTCACGGTGATAAGCTGTGCTGCCTTTATGCCAAACATATCGTTTGGCATTGTTGCCAAAAAGTTCTGTTTTGGTTTCATCTGACCAGGGCACCTTCTTCCACATGTTTGGTGTGTCTCCCAGGTGGCTTGTTGCAAACTTTAAACAACACTTTTTATGGATATCTTTGAGAAATGGCTTTCTTCTTGCCACTCTTTCATAAAGTCCAGATTTGTGCAGTGTACGACTGATTGTTGTCCTATGGACAGACTGTCCCACCTCAGCTGTAGATCTGTGCAGTTCATCCAGAGTGATCATGGGCCTCTTGGCTGCATCTCTGATCAGTCTTCTCCTTGCTTGAGATGAAAGTTTAGAGGGACGGCCGGGTCTTGGTAGATTTGCAGTGGTATGATACTCCTTCCATTTCAATATGATCGCTTGCACAGTGCTCCTTGGGATGTTTAAAGTTTTGGAAATCATTTGGTATCCAAATCCGGCTTTAAACTTCTCCACAACAGTATCACGGACCTGCCTGTTGTGTTCCTTGGTCTTCATGATACTCTCTGTGCTTCAAACAGAACCCAGAGACTATCACAGAGCAGGGGCATTTATACGGAGACTTGATTACACACAGGTAGATTATATTTATCATCATTAGGCATTTAGGACAACATTGGATCATTCAGAGATCCACAATGAACTTCTGGAGTGAGTTTGCTGCACTGAAAGTAAAGGGGCCGAATAATATTGCACGCCCCACTTTTCAATTTTTGAATTGTCACAAAAATTTAAAATAACCAATAAATTTCATTCAACTTCACAATTGTGTTCCCCTTGTTGATTCTTCACCAAAAATTTACATTTGGTATCTTTATGTTTGAAGCATGATATGTGGGAAAAGGTTGAAAAGTTCCAGGGAGCCGAATACTTTCGCAAGGCACTGTATAACCCATGAGAGGCTTAGATATAGCAGACAGTATCACACATGACAAGACTGGGACCTGTTATGTACAGCAAAGGTGGGACATACCGAATAGGTACTGTAAATGAGAGGCTTAGATACACCAGACAGTATCGGCCATGACAGTAGCGGGACCTATTGTGAACAGCCGAGCCCGGAAATTCTGAATAGGTATTAAAAATGAATGGCTTAGATATGCTAGAAAGTATCACACATGACAGGACCGTGGCCTACTATGGGCAGCATAGCCAGGAAGTACCAAAGGGTATCACACATGAGAGGCTTAGATACACGAGTCTGTATTACCCATGAAAGGAGAGCAGCCTGCTCTGAGCAGTTAATAGATAGTAATGCCTAGAATGAAATACATGTATCTTAGATACACCACTTGTGTACAGTTGATGAGCTATTGCCGTGGAGTGTACTGGTTCCCCAGATTACAGAGAGACGGGGTGCTGTCTATATTCGGAATTACGCTCCGTTACCGGCAGATAATTAGCTGAGGCTTCTGATCAATGAGCCTTGTCTGGTGAGCTCATTACATTTGCATCAGTTGCTCGCGTGCAGCCCACGGCCACACATAAGACCTTGACGATGCTCATCGCCACCGCTACCCGCTGTGCCAACCGGTACCTTCTACAGGGGATCATCACCACAATCTATATGGCAGTAATGCAGTATATAAGTATATTCTATATGGCAATAATGCGGTATATAAGTACAGTCTATATGGCAGTAATGCGGTATATAAGTATATTCTATGTGGCAGTAATGCGGTATATAAGTACAGTCTATATGGCAGTAATGCGGTATATAAGTATATTCTATGTGGCAGTAATGCAGTATATAAGTACAGTCTATATGGCAGTAATGCGGTATATAAGTACAGTCTATATGGCAGTAATGCAGCATATAAGTACAGTCTATATGGCAGTAATGCGGTATATAAGTATAGTCTATATGGCAGTAATGCAGCATATAAGTACAGTCTATATGGCAGTAATGCGGTATATAAGTACAGTCTATATGGCAGTAATGCGGTATATAAGTACAGTCTATATGGCAGTACTGCAATATATAAGTATATTCTTTATGGCAGTAATGCGGTATATAAGTACAGTCTATATGGCAGTAATGCAGTATATAACTATATTCTGTATGGCAGTAATGCGGTATATAAGTATAGTCTATATGGCAGTAATGCGGTATATAAGTACAGTCTATATGGCAGTAATGCGGTATATAAGTACAGTCTATATGGCAGTAATGCGGTATATAAGTATAGTCTATGGCAGTAATGCGGTATATAAGTAAAGTCTATATGGCAGTAATGCGGTATATAAGTATAGTCTATATGGCAGTAATGCGGTATATAAGTATAGTCTATATGGCAGTAATGCAATATATAAGTATATTCTATATGGCAGTAATGCGGTATATAAGTACAGTCTATATGGCAGTAATGCGGTATATAAGTAAAGTCTATATGGCAGTAATGCAATATATAAGTATATTCTATATGGCAGTAATGCGGTATATAAGTACAGTCTATATGGCAGTAATGCAGTATATAAGTATATTCTATATGGCAGTAATGCGGTATATAAGTAAAGTCTATATGGCAGTAATGCAATATATAAGTACAGTCTATATGGCAGTAATGCGGTATATAAGTACAGTCTATATGGCAGTAATGCGGTATATAAGTATAGTCTATATGGCAGTAATGCGGTATATAAGTAAAGTCTATATGGCAGTAATGCGGTATATAAGTAAAGTCTATATGGCAGTAATGCGGTATATAAGTATAGTCTATATGGCAGTAATGCGGTATATAAGTAAAGTCTATATGGCAGTAATGCAATATATAAGTATATTCTATATGGCAGTAATGCGGTATATAAGTATATTCTATATGGCAGTAATGCGGTATATAAGTATAGTCTATATGGCAGTAATGCAATATATAAGTATATTCTATATGGCAGTAATGCGGTATATAAGTACAGTCTATATGGCAGTAATGCAGTATATAAGTATATTCTATATGGCAGTAATGCGGTATATAAGTAAAGTCTATATGGCAGTAATGCAATATATAAGTACAGTCTATATGGCAGTAATGCGGTATATAAGTATAGTCTATATGGCAGTAATGCGGTATATAAGTATAGTCTATATGGCAGTAATGCGGTATATAAGTACAGTCTATATGGCAGTAATGCGGTATATAATTACAGTCTATATGGCAGTAATGCGGTATATAAGTATAGTCTATATGGCAGTAATGCGGTATATAAGTACAGTCTATATGGCAGTAATGCGGTATATAAGTACAGTCTGTATGGCAGTAATGCGGTATATAAGTACAGTCTATATGGCAGTAATGCAGTATATAAGTATATTCTATATGGCAGTAATGCGGTATATAAGTACAGTCTATATGGCAGTAATGCGGTATATAAGTACAGTCTATATGGCAGTAATGCGGTATATAAGTATAGTCTATGGCAGTAATGCGGTATATAAGTAAAGTCTATATGGCAGTAATGCGGTATATAAGTATAGTCTATATGGCAGTAATGCAATATATAAGTATATTCTATATGGCAGTAATGCGGTATATAAGTACAGTCTATATGGCAGTAATGCGGTATATAAGTAAAGTCTATATGGCAGTAATGCAATATATAAGTATATTCTATATGGCAGTAATGCGGTATATAAGTACAGTCTATATGGCAGTAATGCAGTATATAAGTATATTCTATATGGCAGTAATGCGGTATATAAGTAAAGTCTATATGGCAGTAATGCAATATATAAGTACAGTCTATATGGCAGTAATGCGGTATATAAGTACAGTCTATATGGCAGTAATGCGGTATATAAGTATAGTCTATATGGCAGTAATGCGGTATATAAGTAAAGTCTATATGGCAGTAATGCAATATATAAGTACAGTCTATATGGCAGTAATGCGGTATATAAGTACAGTCTATATGGCAGTAATGCAGTATATAAGTATATTCTATATGGCAGTAATGCGGTATATAAGTAAAGTCTATATGGCAGTAATGCAATATATAAGTACAGTCTATATGGCAGTAATGCGGTATATAAGTACAGTCTATATGGCAGTAATGCGGTATATAAGTATAGTCTATATGGCAGTAATGCGGTATATAAGTACAGTCTATATGGCAGTAATGCAGTATATAAGTATATTCTATATGGCAGTAATGCGGTATATAAGTAAAGTCTATATGGCAGTAATGCAATATATAAGTACAGTCTATATGGCAGTAATGCGGTATATAAGTACAGTCTATATGGCAGTAATGCGGTATATAAGTATAGTCTATATGGCAGTAATGCGGTATATAAGTACAGTCTATATGGCAGTAATGCAGTATATAAGTATATTCTATATGGCAGTAATGCGGTATATAAGTAAAGTCTATATGGCAGTAATGCAATATATAAGTACAGTCTATATGGCAGTAATGCGGTATATAAGTACAGTCTATAGGGCAGTAATGCGGTATATAAGTATAGTCTATATGGCAGTAATGCGGTATATAAGTAAAGTCTATATGGCAGTAATGCGGTATATAAGTAAAGTCTATATGGCAGTAATGCGGTATATAAGTATAGTCTATATGGCAGTAATGCGGTATATAAGTAAAGTCTATATGGCAGTAATGCAATATATAAGTATATTCTATATGGCAGTAATGCGGTATATAAGTATATTCTATATGGCAGTAATGCGGTATATAAGTATAGTCTATATGGCAGTAATGCAATATATAAGTATATTCTATATGGCAGTAATGCGGTATATAAGTATATTCTATATGGCAGTAATGCGGTATATAAGTACAGTCTATATGGCAGTAATGCAGTATATAAGTATATTCTATATGGCAGTAATGCGGTATATAAGTAAAGTCTATATGGCAGTAATGCGGTATATAAGTATAGTCTATATGGCAGTAATGCGGTATATAAGTATAGTCTATATGGCAGTAATGCAATATATAAGTATATTCTATATGGCAGTAATGCGGTATATAAGTATATTCTATATGGCAGTAATGCGGTATATAAGTACAGTCTATATGGCAGTAATGCAGTATATAAGTATATTCTATATGGCAGTAATGCGGTATATAAGTAAAGTCTATATGGCAGTAATGCAATATATAAGTACAGTCTATATGGCAGTAATGCGGTATATAAGTACAGTCTATATGGCAGTAATGCGGTATATAAGTATAGTCTATATGGCAGTAATGCGGTATATAAGTAAAGTCTATATGGCAGTAATGCGGTATATAAGTAAAGTCTATATGGCAGTAATGCGGTATATAAGTATAGTCTATATGGCAGTAATGCGGTATATAAGTAAAGTCTATATGGCAGTAATGCAATATATAAGTATATTCTATATGGCAATAATGCGGTATATAAGTATATTCTATATGGCAGTAATGCGGTATATAAGTATAGTCTATATGGCAGTAATGCAATATATAAGTATATTCTATATGGCAGTAATGCGGTATATAAGTATATTCTATATGGCAGTAATGCGGTATATAAGTAAAGTCTATATGGCAGTAATGCAATATATAAGTACAGTCTATATGGCAGTAATGCGGTATATAAGTACAGTCTATATGGCAGTAATGCGGTATATAAGTATAGTCTATATGGCAGTAATGCGGTATATAAGTATAGTCTATATGGCAGTAATGCGGTATATAAGTAAAGTCTATATGGCAGTAATGCGGTATATAAGTATAGTCTATATGGCAGTAATGCGGTATATAAGTAAAGTCTATATGGCAGTAATGCAATATATAAGTATATTCTATATGGCAGTAATGCGGTATATAAGTAAAGTCTATATGGCAGTAATGCGGTATATAAGTATAGTCTATATGGCAGTAATGCAATATATAAGTATATTCTATATGGCAGTAATGCGGTATATAAGTATAGTCTATATGGCAGTAATGCAATATATAAGTATATTCTATATGGCAGTAATGCGGTATATAAGTATAGTCTATATGGCAGTAATGCAATATATAAGTATATTCTATATGGCAGTAATGCGGTATATAATTACAGTCTATATGGCAGTAATGCGGTATATAAGTATAGTCTATATGGCAGTAATGCGGTATATAAGTATAGTCTATATGGCAGTAATGCGGTATATAAGTAAAGTCTATATGGCAGTAATGCGGTATATAAGTATAGTCTATATGGCAGTAATGCGGTATATAAGTAAAGTCTGTATGGCAGTAATGTGGTATATAAGTATAGTCTATATGGCAGTAATGCGGTATATAAGTAAAGTCTATATGGCAGTAATGTGGTATATAAGTATAGTCTATATGGCAGTAATGCAATATATAAGTATATTCTATATGGCAGTAATGCAATATATAAGTATATTCTATATGGCAGTAATGCAATATATAAGTATATTCTATATGGCAGTAATGCGGTATATAAGTATAGTCTATATGGCAGTAATGCAATATATAAGTATATTCTATATGGCAGTAATGCGGTATATAAGTATAGTCTATATGGCAGTAATGCAATATATAAGTATATTCTATATGGCAGTAATGCGGTATATAATTACAGTCTATATGGCAGTAATGCGGTATATAAGTATAGTCTATATGGCAGTAATGCGGTATATAAGTATAGTCTATATGGCAGTAATGCGGTATATAAGTAAAGTCTATATGGCAGTAATGTGGTATATAAGTATAGTCTATATGGCAGTAATGCGGTATATAAGTAAAGTCTATATGGCAGTAATGTGGTATATAAGTATAGTCTATATGGCAGTAATGCAATATATAAGTATATTCTATATGGCAGTAATGCGGTATATAAGTATAGTCTATATGGCAGTAATGCAATATATAAGTATATTCTATATGGCAGTAATGCGGTATATAAGTATAGTCTATATGGCAGTAATGCGGTATATAAGTATAGTCTATATGGCAGTAATGCGGTATATAAGTAAAGTCTATATGGCAGTAATGCGGTATATAAGTATAGTCTATATGGCAGTAATGCGGTATATAAGTAAAGTCTATATGGCAGTAATGCGGTATATAAGTATAGTCTATATGGCAGTAATGCGGTATATAAGTAAAGTCTATATGGCAGTAATGTGGTATATAAGTATAGTCTATATGGCAGTAATGCGGTATATAAGTAAAGTCTATATGGCAGTAATGTGGTATATAAGTATAGTCTATATGGCAGTAATGCAATATATAAGTATATTCTATATGGCAGTAATGCGGTATATAAGTATAGTCTATATGGCAGTAATGCAATATATAAGTATATTCTATATGGCAGTAATGCGGTATATAAGTATAGTCTATATGGCAGTAATGCAATATATAAGTATATTCTATATGGCAGTAATGCGGTATATAAGTAAAGTCTATATGGCAGTAATGCGGTATATAAGTATAGTCTATATGGCAGTAATGCGGTATATAAGTAAAGTCTATATGGCAGTAATGCGGTATATAAGTATAGTCTATATGGCAGTAATGCGGTATATAAGTAAAGTCTATATGGCAGTAATGTGGTATATAAGTATAGTCTATATGGCAGTAATGCGGTATATAAGTAAAGTCTATATGGCAGTAATGTGGTATATAAGTATAGTCTATATGGCAGTAATGCAATATATAAGTATATTCTATATGGCAGTAATGCGGTATATAAGTATAGTCTATATGGCAGTAATGCAATATATAAGTATATTCTATATGGCAGTAATGCGGTATATAAGTATAGTCTATATGGCAGTAATGCAATATATAAGTATATTCTATATGGCAGTAATGCGGTATATAATTACAGTCTATATGGCAGTAATGCGGTATATAAGTATAGTCTATATGGCAGTAATGCGGTATATAAGTATAGTCTATATGGCAGTAATGCGGTATATAAGTAAAGTCTATATGGCAGTAATGTGGTATATAAGTATAGTCTATATGGCAGTAATGCGGTATATAAGTAAAGTCTATATGGCAGTAATGTGGTATATAAGTATAGTCTATATGGCAGTAATGCAATATATAAGTATATTCTATATGGCAGTAATGCGGTATATAAGTATAGTCTATATGGCAGTAATGCAATATATAAGTATATTCTATATGGCAGTAATGCGGTATATAAGTATAGTCTATATGGCAGTAATGCGGTATATAAGTATAGTCTATATGGCAGTAATGCGGTATATAAGTATAGTCTATATGGCAGTAATGCGGTATATAAGTAAAGTCTATATGGCAGTAATGTGGTATATAAGTATAGTCTATATGGCAGTAATGCGGTATATAAGTAAAGTCTATATGGCAGTAATGTGGTATATAATTACAGTCTATATGGCAGTAATGCGGTATATAAGTATAGTCTATATGGCAGTAATGCGGTATATAAGTATAGTCTATATGGCAGTAATGCGGTATATAAGTATAGTCTATATGGCAGTAATGCGGTATATAAGTAAAGTCTATATGGCAGTAATGTGGTATATAAGTATAGTCTATATGGCAGTAATGCGGTATATAAGTAAAGTCTATATGGCAGTAATGTGGTATATAAGTATAGTCTATATGGCAGTAATGCAATATATAAGTATATTCTATATGGCAGTAATGCGGTATATAAGTATAGTCTATATGGCAGTAATGCAATATATAAGTATATTCTATATGGCAGTAATGCGGTATATAAGTATAGTGTGTGTGGCAGTAATACAGTCAAGTGCTGCCACCAGGAATTTCTGGGCCCCATACTGAAATCTTTGAGCCCCCTTGAGACTAACGCCAGGCTCATGACAGTAATGCGACATATATTAGAGTCTGTATGGCAGTACTTTGTTTTGCGTATATCGTGGTGCACCAGTGTGTTGTTTGGTTTTGTATTTTACAGTTACACAGCTTGTACCTGTTCACATTTCCGTCTTTCTGCTAAGAGATGCTGGTCCGATCTGTTTCTTTTTAGATAGAGACGGATTATAATTTTAACTCTATGTTGCTCAGTAGATAATACGGCTGGTGACAATTCTGTGTTGTGTTATTTTTTTTCCGCTTATTCTACAGTGAGTTGTGACACTGACACCTGCAGGATAAGATGTGTTATTGCACCATTAGAAAAAATAAATCACTTTTTGGGTTACAGAATATGTTTCTGCTGACAGTATCCCTACTCCAGATTTTAGATGGCCTCCTCACTCAGTGTAAATGGATGATTCTCTAAACCATTTAGCAGCATGTTTTCATTGGTTTCTTTCTATAACAGCCTGTCCGTACGCTGAGGATGGCTCTGGTAATAGCCCTCCTGGGAGGGGGAAGCTCATTATACCTACATTACATATAGCCTCCGGGTTAAAGTCGATGCTTTCTTAATCGTGGCCATATTTCATCAGATTTGCGCTTGGTTCATCAGCACATCTTAATTCTCACTCTAGATATTTCTGAGGATTACTACATACACAGAACCTCTGCTCATAGAAATAACATTCATAGAGAAAAGTGTCATCCGTTCTACGCCCAGTGGTGGACCACTGACGACGCAGGCTCGGAGGGTCCTGGTGTTGGGGTGTACTGACCTTAATACTATCACTCATCAGAGTCATCAGCTGGTCATGTATCCAAGCCACTCAGGTGTGACTACAACCTCTGGAAAAAGAGGAAGACTCTTTTTAGAAGGGGTCAGAGATGTGTGAATATCACTTCCAGTCGGCCCTCAGAGTAGATGGTGCTCGTGTCTAGGGTTGGCATCCCATGTCTAACAGTGGACGAAGACCCACACTCACTGGTAAGTGTGTAGGAGTTGTAGACTTCATTCCATATTCTGCAGGATAGAAATGGGATGCGTTTCAGCTTCAGCGCAATCTTCTATTTATATAATTACCATAAATTGTCTATCATCCACTTCTGTCTGGACATCCTCAAATCCCACAATCCACTGCGCCGCACAAGAAGTACGCCGACCACCATATTGGAATAACCAAGTGATGGGTATTCCACTATGGCACCAGCTGGTGGTACCAGGCCCTTGCGCAGTACCACCAGCGGGTCATCGCCGGACCCCCCGCTGCTGGGACTCCCCGCCGCAAGAACCCCACGCCGCAAGGACCCCTCCCCACTGGTGGGATCCAGGCCGCCGGGGCACCCTCCCCGCTGGGCAGCCATAGGAAAATGATTCACTGTGCAGCTGTAACCTTGGAGTCGGAAATGCTTCCAGAGGTGATCCCCATGATGTTCCTGTGTCTCAATATGTAAACTCCTGCTGGTACCAACCTATTGCACGGTACCACCAGTGGAACACCGTCGCACCACACACACACACTCACACACACACACACTGTATATGCCATACACACCACACACACATATATATACACACACACACACGTACACACACTGTATGTGCCATACCCACCACACACACTCACATTCACACTCTCACACACACTTACACTCTCACACACTTACACTCTCACACACTCATACTCACATTCACGCTCACATTCACACTCACGCATGCTCACATTCACACGCGCTTATGCTCACAGTCACATTCACATGATCACATTCTCACACACACACACATTCACAGTAAAATATTTTACCTGACAAAATGAATCCACTGTGATCCCCTGCTGTAATGTCAGTATTGTCTTTTGCTTCCTCCCCTGCCCAGGAGCTGTGGTATGTTCTGTACACAGTCAGACACAGGGGTGAGTGTGTCTGACCGTGTACGGAACATACCACATCTCCTGGGCAGGGGAGGAAGCAAAAGACAATACTGACATTACAGCAGGGGATCACAGTGGATTCATTTTGTCAGGTAAAATATTTTACTAACTGTTTTTTTAAAATATTTTACCTCACAAAATGTATCCTCTGCGATCTCCTGCTGTAATGTCAGTATTTTCTTTTGCTATATTCGAGTAACCATCCCTCACGTTCCTAGAATTGTCACCGAGCCTGATACTTTGGAGAAGAGATTGGATGCAATGATGCTTACATTAGAATACATTTTTGGAGCAACAAAGGGTTAAAGGGGTTGTCCACTGCTAGGACAACCCCTTCTTGAACTAAATGTTTGACCCCTCTAAAATAAAAAAAAAAGTATGCTCGCCTCACGTGCTGGCGCCGTTCCAGCGGTGTCAGCACTCACAGGTCCGGGGCTCTCTTGCGGTATTGTGACACGTGACCCCTGCTCCCAATCAGCGCTGGTGTCACTGTCCCCGCCTTCATACGGATTGAACATGTAGAGGAAGTCAGAGAACAGCCGCTGCTCTGACATCCTCTACATGTTTAATCCGTATGAAGGCGGGGACAGAGACGCTACCGCTGATTGGGAGCAGGGGTCACGTGTCACAATACCTCAAGAGAGCCCCGGAACTGCGAGTGCTGACAGCAGTGGAATGGCGACAGCACGGGAGATGAATTGTATCTGGGCCAAACATTTAGTTCAAGTAGTGGACAACACCTTTTAACGTGTTACTCACGTTATGAAAAGGAAGGAGAAGAGAATATTTTTTTCTAATAAATATCATCCGCGGTCCTCCGAATATTAGCATAATGTTTCACAGCTGCGGTTTCAAATTTTGGAGCAAATACAGCAACCCAGGAGAGGAGGAAACCGTATACAGTTGTGAAAAAAACGCAAGGTGTTCTGGATATACAGATGACAGTCATTACAACCGCTGGGTTGAAATAGAGAATACGATGTCCAAAGTTTTTTCTAGGATTTATAGTTTTTATCCTCTAATCATTTTTTGTTATAAAATATATATATATTTTTAATTTTTGATGACATGGAAAAAAATGCTTTTTAATTTTCTATAATATTTTTGAGGATATAATAGTTATACCTTGGTTTAAAGAAGGTTAGTACCCAGTGAGGATTATAATTAAATAAATAACACTGGTCAACACAATTTTTCTGGCAAAAGGTTTTAAAACATATTTTAAGTCAATTTTGGCTGCTGATTAGAATATGAACTCCGTTTTTGGCAATCACATCAGGATTTTGAGATATTTTCAATTTTTGATGAAAATTACTCCTAATGTTTTATGATAAAAACACATGATTTTCGGTACTATATTTTGTATATTTTTAATCAAGGAATAACAAAGATTACAAAGTCTATGTACAGCAAATCAAATACACTTACAGAATTAAACTACAAAATATAAAAACACATATATATGGCACACAGATGAATGACAAATGGCAGTTATTTGAACTTTCTTTTCTTGGCTGATCTGTGATGTGCGGCTTCTGGGTTGTCTCTCATCAAGCTCCAGCAATAGTCAGCCATCATATATGAGTCCCACCGGCCTTGATACCGTTCTTCCATTGTTTTAATGTCCTGATGAAAACGCTCCCCTTGTTCCTCGCTCACATCCCCAAGGTTCTCTGGAAAAAAGTCCAAATGGCTGTGTAAATAGTGAATCTTGATCCTCACTCTACATCTAAGATTTCGCAGACTCATTAGTAGCTCTTCCATAATCTCTTCATAGTTGTCTGCTTTCTTATTCCCTAGAAAATTCTGCACCACATTACAAAATGCATTCCAAGCTCTTTCTTCTGTCTCATTCATTGATGTGATAACATTTGGGTCTCTCATAAGTGTTCTTATTTGAGGTCCATCAAATATTCCAGCCTTTTTCTTCTCTTCACTAAGACCAGGAAAAGTTGAACATATACAGTTAAAGCATTCTCCACTGTGATTGAGAGCTTTGACGAACTGCTTCATCAATCCAAGTTTTATGTGTAAGGGAGGAAAGACAATGTCCTTCCTATCCACTAGAGGATCATGGATGACATTCTTATCGCCAGATGCCAAACTCTGTCGCTGAGGCCATTCAGTTTTCACCCAATGCTCTGCTGTAGCTCTACTGTCCCAGTAGCACAGAAAACAAGGGTGTTATCATAACAAATGGGAATTATGCATGTTCAAAGAAAACAAAGATATTCTCACATTTATTGGGAGACTAAATGAAAACTAAATTTACCTTAGTGAACCGTATAAACCGGCACTTTTCATACACTACTTATATTTATATCATGGAATTCTTGAAAATGGGCTATATACCTATAGCGGAAAAACGTGATGTGATAGAGAAATTATAAGATCAGATTTGAATTCAGCACCCTCAAATTAGACTAAAACTGTTCTTAACCCCTTCAAGTCGCGGCCCTTTTTCATTTTTGCGTTTTCATTTTTCACTTCCCTCCTTCCCTGAGCCATAACTTTTTTATTTTTCCGTCAATATGGTCATGTGAGGGCTTATTTTTTGCGGGACAAGTTGTACTTTTGAACGACACCATTGGTTTTACCATGTCTTTTACTAGAAAACGGGAAAAAAATTCCAAGTGCGGTGAAATTGCAAAAAAAGTGCAATCCCACACTTGTTTTTTGCTTGGCTTTTTTGCTAGGTTCACTAAATGCTAAAACTAACTTGCCATTATGATTCTCTAGGTCATTACGAGTTCATAGACACCTAACATGACTAGGTTATTTTTTATCTAAGTGGTGAAAAAAAATTCCAAACTTTGCTAAAAAAAAAAAAAAAAGTGCCATTTTACGATACCCGAAGCGTCTCCATTTTTCGTGATCTGGGGTCGGGTGAGGGCTTATTTTTTGCGTGCCGAGCCGATGTTTTTAATGATACCATTTTTGCGCAGATACGTTCTTTTGATCGCCCGTTATTGCATTTTAATGCAATGTCGCGGCGACCAAAAAAACGTAATTCTGGCGTTTTGGATTTTTTTCTCGCTACGCCGTTTAGCGATCAGGTTAATGCTTTTTTTTAATTGATAGATCGGGCGATTGTGAACACGGCGATACCAAATATGTGTATGTTTGATTTTTTTTTTTATTGTTTTATTTAGGATGGGGCGAAAGGGGGGTGATTTAAAGTTTTATATTTTTTATATTTTTTTCATATTTTTAAAAACATTTTTTTTTTTACTTGTGCCATGCTTCAATAGCCTCCATGGGAGGCTAGAAGCTGGCATAGCCTGATCGGCTCTGCTACATAGCAGCGATCATCAGATCGCCGCTATGTAGCTGAAATGCAGGTGTGCTGTGAGCGCCGACCACAGGGGGGCGCTCACAGCAGGCCTGCATCAGTAACCATAGAGGTCTCAAGGACCTCTATGGTTACCTTCCTGATGCATCACCGACCCCCGATCATGTGACGGGGGTCGGCGATGACGTCATATCCGGCCGGCCGGGTGCGGTAGTTAAATGCCGCTGTCTGTGTTTGACAGCGGCATTTAACAGGTTAACCCCTTCCCGACCTGTGACACAGCGTATGCGTCATGAAAGTCGGTGCCAATCCGACCTGTGACGCATATGCTGTGTCACAGAAAGATCGCGTCCCTGCAGATCGGGTGAAAGGGTTAACTCCCATTTCACCCGATCTGCAGGGACAGGGGGAGTGGTAGTTTAGCCCAGGGGGGGTGGCTTCACCCCCTCGTGGCTACGATCGCTCTGATTGGCTGTTGAAAGTGAAACTGCCAATCAGAGCGATTTGTAATATTTCACCTATTATAACGGGTGAAATATTACAATCCAGCCATGGCTGATGCTGCAATATCATCGGCCATGGCTGGAAATACTAGTGTGCCCCCACCCCACCCCACCGATCGCCCCCCCAGCCCTCCGATCTGGCCGGTACACTGCTCCGGCTCCCCTCCATCCAGTGCTCCGCTCCCCCCCGTGCTCTTGTCCGCTCCCCCCGTGCTCCAATCACCCCCCCGTGCTCCAATCACCCCCCCTGCATTCAGATCCACTCCCCCCGTGCTCCGTTCCACCCCCCCATGCTCCGTTCCAGCCCCCCCGTGCTCCGTTCCACGCCCCCCGTGCTCCGTTCCACGCCTGCCGCGCTCCGATTCCCCCCCGTGCTCCGATCCCCCCCCGTGCTCCCCCCCCCACCCCATCATACTTACCGATCCAGCCGGGGTCCCGTCCATCTTCTCCCTGGGCGCCGCCATCTTCCAAAATGGCGGGCGCATGCGCAGTGCGCCCGCCGAATCTGCCGGCCGGCAGATTCGTTCCAAAGTGCATTTTGATCACTGAGATAGATTATATCTCAGTGATCAAAATAAAAAAAATAATACATGACCCCCCCCTTTGTCACCCCCATAGGTAGGGACAATAAAAAAATAAAGAAATTTTTTTTTTCCACTAATGTTAGAATAGGGTTAGGGTTAGGGGTAGGGTTAGGGTTAGGGGTAGGGTTAGGGTTAGGGTTTCGGTATGTGCACACGTATTCTGGTCCTCTGCGGATTTTTCCGCTGCGGATTTGATAAATCCGCAGTGCTAAACCGCTGCGGATTTATGGCGGATTTACCGCGTTTTTTTCTGCGCATTTCACTGCGGTTTTACAATTGCGATTTTCTATTTGAGCAGTTGTAAAACCGCTGCGGAATCCGCACAAAGAAGTGACATGCTGCGGAATGTAAACCGCTGCGTTTCCGTGCAGTTTTTCCGCAGCATGTGTACAGCGATTTTTGTTTCCCGTAGGTTTACATTGAACTGTAAACTCATGGGAAACTGCTGCGGATCTGCAGCGTTTTCCGCAGCGTGTGCACATACCTTTAGAATTAGGCTATGTTCACACGGTGCGGATTTGGCTGCGGATTGGCCGCTGCGGATTCGCAGCAGTATTCCATCAGGTTTACAGTACCATGTAAACATATGAAAAACCAAATCCGCTGTGCCCATGGTGCAGAAAATACCGCGCGGAAACGCTGCGTTGTATTTTCCGCAGCATGTCAATTCTTTGTGCGGATTCCGCGTCTTTTTACACCTGTTCCTCAATAGGAATCCGCAGGTGAAATTCGCACAAAAAACACTGGAAATCCGCGGAAAATCCGCAGGTAAAACGCAGTGCCTTTTACCCGCGGATTTTTCAAAAATGGTGCGGAAATATCTCACACGAATCCGCAACGTGGGCACATAGCCTTAGGGTTAGGGTTGGAATTAGGGTTGTGGTTAGGGTTGTGATTAGGGTTATGGCTACAGTTGGGATTAGGGTTAGGGGTGTGGGGGGGGTTAGTGTTGGAGGTAGAATTGAGGGGTTACCACTGTTTAGGCACATCAGGGGTCTCCAAACGCAACATGGCGCCACCATTGATTCCAGCCAATCTCGTATTCAAAAAGTCAAATGGTGCTCCCTCACTTCCGAGCCCTGAAGTGTGCCCAAACAGTGGTTTACCCCCACATATGGGGTACCAGCATACTCAGGATAAACTGCGCAACAATTACTGGGGTCCAATTTCTCCTGTTACCCTTGTGAAAATAAAGAAATGCTTGCTAAAACATCATTTTTGAGGAAAGAAAAATGATTTTTTATTTTCACGGCTCTGCGTTGTAAACGTCTGTGAAGCACTTGGGGGTTCAAAGTGCTCACCACATATCTAGATAAGTTCCTTGGGGGGTCTAGTTTCTAAAATGGGGTCACTTGTGGGGGGTTTCTACTGTTTAGGCACACCAGGGGCTCTGCAAACGCAACGTGACACCCGCAGACCATTCCATCAAAGTCTGCATTTCAAAAGTCACTACTTCCCTTCTGAGCCCCGACGTGTGCCCAAACAGTGGTTTACCCCCACATATGGGGTATCAGCGTACTCAGGAGAAACTGGACAACAACTATTGGGGTCCAATTTCTCCTGTTACCCTTGGGAAAATAAAAAATTCTGGGCTAAATAATTATTTTTGAGGAAAGAAAACGTATTTATTATTTTCACGGCTCTGCATTATAAACTTCTATGAAGCACTTGGGGGTTCAAAGTGCTCACCACACATCTAGATAAGTTCCCTTGGGGGTCTAGTTTCCAAAATGGGGTCACTTGTGGGGGGTTTCTACTGTTAAGCCACATCAGGGGCTCTGCAAACGCAACGTGACGCCCACCGAGCATTCCATCAAAGTCTGCATTTCAAAACGTCACTACTTCACTTCCGAGCCCCGGCATGTGCCCAAACAGTGATTTACCCCCACATATGGGGTATCAGCGTACTCAGGAGAAACTGGACAACAACTTTTGGGGTCAAATTTCTCCTGTTACCCTTGGGAAAATAAAAAATTGCAGGCTAAAAGATCATTTTTGAGAAAATAATTTTTTTTTTATTTTCATGGCTCTGCGTTATAAACTTCTGTGAAGCACTTGGGGGTTCAAAGTCCTCACCACACATCTAGATTAGTTCCTTTGGGAGTCTAGTTTCCAAAATTGGGTCATTTCTGGGGGATCTCCAATGTTTAGGCACACAGGGGCTCTCCAAACGTGACATGGTGTCCGCTAATGATTGGAGCTAATTTTCCATTTAAAAAGCCAAATGGCATGCCATCCCTTCCGAGCCCTGCCGTGCGCCAAAACAGTGGTTTACCCCCACATATGGAGGTATCAGCGTACTCAGGACAAACTGGACAACAATATTTGGGGTCCAATTTCTCCTATTATCCTTGGCAAAATAGGAAATTCCAGGCTAAAAAATCATTTTTGAGGAAAGAAAAATTATTTTTTATTTTCATGGCTCTGCGTTTAAACCCCCAGGTGCTTCACAGAAGTTTATAAGTGCTCAATGTGCATCTAGATAAGTTCCTTGGGGGGTCTAGTTTCCAAAATGGGGTCACTTGTGGGGGAGCTCCAATGTTTAGGCACACAGGGGCTCTCCAAACGCGACATGGTGTCCGCTAACAATTGGAGCTAATTTTCCATTCAAAAAGTCAAATGGCGCGCCTTCCCTTCCGAGCCCTGCCGAGTGCCCAAACAGTGGTTTACCCCCACATATGAGGTATCGGCGTACTCGGGAGAAATTGCCCAACAAATTTTATGATCCATTTTATCCTACTGCCCATGTGAAAATGAAAAAATTGAGGCGAAAAGAATTTTTTTGTGAAAAAAAAGTACTTTTTCATTTTTACAGATCAATTTGTGAAGCATCTGAGGGTTTAAAGTGCTCACTAGGCATCTAAATAAGTTCCTTGGGGGGTCTAGTTTCCAAAATGGGGTCACTTGTGGGGGAGCGCCAATTTTTAGGCACACAGGAGCTATCCAAACGCGACATGGTGTCCGCTAACGATGGAAATAATTTTTCATTCAAAAAGTCAAATGGCGCTCCTTCCCTTCCGAGCCTTACCATGTGCCCAAACAGTGGTTTACCCCCACATGTGAGGTATTGGTGTACTCAGGAGAAATTGCCCAACACATTTTAGGATCCATTTTATCCTGTTGCCCATGTGAAAATGAAAAAATTGAGGCTAAAAGAATTTTTTTGTGAAAAAAAGTACTTTTTCATTTTTACGGATCAATTTGTGAAGCACCTGGGGGTTCAAAGTGCTCACTATGCATCTAGATAAGTTCCTTGGGGCGTCTAGTTTCCAAAATGGGGTCACTTGTGGGGGAGCTCCAATTTTTAGGCACACGGGTGCTCTCCAAACGTGACATGGTGTCCACTAAAGAGTGGAGCCAATTTTTGATTCAAAAAGTCAAATGGCGCTCCTTCCCTTCCAAGCCCTGCCGTGCGCCCAAACAGTGGTTTACCCCCACATATAAGGTATCAGCGTACTCAGGACAAATTGGACAACAACTTTTGTGGTTCAGTTTCTCCTTTTACCATTGGGAAAATAAAAAAATTGTTGCTAAAAGATAATTTTTGTGACTAAAAAGTTAAATGTTCATTTTTTCCTTCCTTGTTGCTTCTGCTGCTGTGAAGCACCTGAAGGGTTAATAAACTTCTTGAATGTGGTTTTGAGTACCTTGAGGGGTGCAGTTTTTAGAATGGTGTCACTTTTGGGTATTTTCAGCCATATAGACCCCTCAAACTGACTTCAAATGTGAGGTGGTCCCTAAAAAAAATGGTTTTGTAAATTTCGTTGTAAAAATGACAAATCGCTGGTCAAATTTTAACCCTTATAACTTCCTAACAAAAAAAAATTTTGTTTCCAAAATTGTGCTGATGTAAAGTAAACATGTGGGAAATGTTATTTATTAACTATTTTGTGTCACATATCTCTCTGGTTTAACAGAATAAAAATTGAAAATGTGAAAATTGCGAAATTTTCAAAATTTTCGCCAAATTTCCGTTTTTATCACAAATAAACGCAGAATTTATTGACCTAAATTTACCACTAACATGAAGCCCAATATGTCACGAAAAAACAATCTCAGAACCGCTAGGATCCGTTGAAGCGTTCCTGAGTTATTACCTCATAAAGGGACACTGGTCAGAATTGCAAAAAACGGCAAGGTCTTTAAGGTCAAAATAGGCTGGGTCATGAAGGGGTTAATAGCGGCGGGTGAATAGCGATTTCACCCGCCGCTATTGCGCGCACATGTCAGCTGTACAAAACAGCTGACATGTCGCGACTTTGATGTGGGCTCACCGCCGGAGCCCACATCAAAGGGGGATTCACGGCGTGCGCAGTACTAGTACGGCGCATGTCGTGAAGGGGTTAAAGTCCATGCCAGAAATTTTTTTATTTTTTTGTAGACCAGTGTAATAAATGAAATTTCTCTTTACTATAAAATATATGATGAAAATGCCTTTCAGTGCTGTATAATGGATGATGGTTATGAAGAGCTGTTTGATATGTACTAGACTTGTGTAATTATCACTGTTCATGAACCTATTTGTATTGATAAGGATGTATAGAATTTTATCCAAAGACTTCATGGATCTGGGATAATTACCTGAATCTGTTAAGGAATAAGTTCTGAAGCTGAAACGCGTCACATTTATATGCTGAAAAATATGGAATAAAGTTTACGAATTCTAAAAACTTACATCTGAGTGCCAGTCTTTTTCTTATTGTGTTAGAGATGTAGTCATACAGTTGCCCTCTACTTAAAGGGGACCTTTTACTCCCCATAACTACGTGTATGTTATTACCTGGTGTAAAAGCCGCTGTTCTCCTGAATCCGGGGAGGGCTCTCTGTTCCTGCACCTCTCGATTCCTGATATATGGCCCCCTCTTTCCTGTATTTAAATTTGGTCTTGTTACCAATTGGGTGTGGTCTGCACCTCTTCTCTGTGTGCCTCGCCCAGTTGTCTAGATTTGGCTAGATTTCTATGCAGAAAAGATGAAGTCACATCTAAGGAACAGAGAGGCGCAGGCACAAAAGAAAAGCATTGCCAGATTGAGGTGAGCAGCGTCATGTACACCAGGTAAATAAATTAGATGTTTATGCAACAGGTCCTTTTTAAAGGAGTCCTGTTGTGAATTCCGTTCTTGGGCTCCCTCCGGTGGTTGTAAATGGCACTTTTGTGAATTCTGCCCTTGGGCTCCCTCTGGTGGTTTTGAGTGGAACTACTGCTCCTTGGGTTTAGCTTTGCAGCTGCTTTCACTAATCGTCTCTCCTGGCTCTGCTATTTAACCTGGCTCTAGTCTTCAGCCTATGCCAGTTGTCAATGTTTTCTGGCTGGATTCACATCTCTGCTTGGATTCTCCTGGCTTCCTGACCAGTTCTGCAAAGATAAGTTCTGGCTTTGCTCATTTCAGTCCACATGTTGTGGACTTATTGTTCTGTGCATTCTATTTTTGTCCAGCTTGTCATTATGGATTTTTTCTGTTAGCTGGAAGCTCTGGGAAGCAGATTTACCCTCCACACCTTTAGTCCGGTGTGGAGATTTTGTAAACTCTGTGTGGATTGTTTTGTAGATTTTATACTGACCGCACAGTATCCGTTCCTGTCCTATCTATCAAGCTAGACTGGCCTCCTATGCTAAAATCTGATTTCATCTCTGCGTATGTTATTTTCCCCTCCTCTCACCGTCAATATTTGTGGGGGGCTATCTTTCCTTTGGGGATTTTCTCTGAGGTGAGATAGGTTTCCTGTTTCCATCTTTAGGGGAAGTTAGATCTTAGGCTGTGCCGAGGGGTCTAGGGAGCGTCAGGTACCCCCCACGGCTATTTCTAGTTGCGCTGCTAGGTTCAGGGTCTGCGGTCAGTACAGATACCACCTCCTTCAGAGCTTGTCTCATGTTGTTCCTAAACCACCAGATCATAACAGAGTCCATTCTTGGCAGTGATGCTTAGTGTCTACATGAGGCTTGGGTACCGACATGGGCACTTCGATTGTGCAGGAGCATGCTACATCTTATAGCTGTCCTAATATTACTGGCACTGCCTTCCAAAGTGCTGGTCAGGGGATGGAAAGTAAATTGTAGACGCATTAAAATGGTCACCTACTGTACCTTGTGTAGGAGCATCCTGTATCTGAAAACTGTTTCTGGACCTGACAATATCCTCTGAACTTCCTAACAAAGCACCAGATAGAGCTTGGAGTGAGTACCCAGCATTAAAATAGCCTCTGACAGTGTGTTAAAGTCTCCTATCCACATTTGTCCTAGTATTTCCAAGCTGACATCAACATCACCATAACAGACTCAAAAATGGTGGGGTGGAAAGAAAATTGTTGAACAGGCATTAAAATGGACACCTATGACCATCATATATCTGAAAACTTTCCAAGTATTCCTGAAGGGGCGACTGCTTCCTCACACAGTGCCAGTTACCGGAAGTAAATAAATTGGTCTGCAGGGACCCCGTAAAGATACGTGAATCAATTTGATGTAAATAAAATTTGTGTGGAACTTTTAGGAATTAGCTAAACCTGGGATTTGCCTTACATGAATGGTCTAAAATTGCTGTATTGATTTTATTCATTACAGAAGATTGTGTTGGCCAGAGAAGGATCACCAGACGTCATAGCCATTGGAGAGACTATCGTGACCTGTATAAAAGCTGAGGCAGGCAATGCATCCGGCAGTTTGTGATGAATTTACATAGTAAGATGATGTCACAACCCAGCCACAAAGATTGAGAGTGAAAGCCATAAAACACTGAATAAACTGTGCCGATAGTGTGTTAGAGACTAGCCATGAAGAAAACTAGTGTGCAAGAATATGAGAATAATACAAAGATTTGTATTGGCACAGAAGAGACCACAGAGTGTCCTATTTGTCAGTGCTAGTCAGGAGAACGAGAGCATTTCTACAGTTCACCCTGTTTTCTGTCAGTCCCTTTAATTTACCAACTTCAAAATGGCCGTCGATGTGTCGGGAAGGAACTTACCAGTCTGCCAACTTTCCTTAAAGCCAGACACCTCGTTTTCCTGCTCTGAAAGAAATATTATTCTGCAATTAAGAAGCCATTTTGTGGTCCAGTGGTCAGTAATATTCCAGTCTACTGCGGCTATTTATCATCCACCCTCGTGCTGTTTTTTTTGATAGTGAGCGGTGATATCTTGTGAAAAATTAAGGAAAGATAAATGTAGACGTCTTTTGGAGTGTGACATGCGGCCCGGGGTACCTTCTCTGAAATTAATAATAATAAAAAACCCGCTATAATGCAGCAAGAGTCCCTATATGGTGGCGCTGTAAGCCCCTCGTCTAGCCCTGCTTCACCGCCCCGCTCGGGGGGAAAGCTTTTATTACATTCCCTAGAGCTCTGCTGGATTTTTGTCTCTAAGAAGAAATAATTTGATTTCTAGAGAGCTGCCCCGAGGCGGGAGCCATTGTTTCTTATTTGATTTTGTTTTAATTGAAGTCTTTCTCCTCCTTCCTCTGCTCCTCTGGGTCTTTATATTAAGTCGCTTGACGAAAAGTAAAATTTATATCGTGTGTGAGGAGATTATAGTCTATGGCGGCTTCACTGCCGGGCAAATTGCAGCGTAGGTGACCTCTGCTAATGGGATTCTATTGAGGTAGAACTAAGTCATAGAAACCTACATGACTATGACTGGCCCAAAAGAAAATAGCACCATAGCCAAAAACATAAGGTAGAGAGTATTCAGGTCCACCTTCCCAACTATTGGTGGGGAAAACAGGAGCAACGTTGGATCACCTTCCCTTCGCTAGGTTGCTTACGTTATGGCTCTTTCCCTCGGTCGGGACATAGATTTCATCCACAACCCAGTGATTTGGCACACCAATTACCTAAATGTAGGCCTGAGAGATTACCTAGGTAGAATCAACTTGAGTTTGGATAATGTGACACACTTGGAAGAGTCAGGACTTATGGACACCAATGGAACATAGGAATTAAAGGATGGGTTGATGTTTCTCCAACCACCTGTATGTATCAAGATGAGGTCAGTGTATGGGCATCTTATTGTGACGAAAGTAGAGCCAGAAAAAGGTCCACATCTCCCCAATGAGTTTGCATCAGTTCTTTTCATGTGCACTGAAATTCTGTGTTGGTTCCTCTCCTGAGTGGCGTCTGTTGTAAGCTATCGCTTAACGGCAGCTTCATATGCTGTGCGCATTACGCTCAACTGCTGATACAATACCTATTATTAGTGCCGGAAACAGCAGGATGGCAGGCTGTCATTTCTTGCCGTGATATGTCCGTTAGCTGAGAGAAGCGATTTCTACTGTTGTAAATATTACATCTGTATGCTGGAGGCACAATCAGATTCGGGAGCCGTGTGTCTGCATTATGGGAGGTAAAATAAGGAAACTAAAAGATCTATACCAAACAGCATAAGAGAATACAACTGCTATAATACTGCTCCTATGTGCAAGAATATAACTACTATAATACTGCTCCTGTGTGCAAGAATATAACTCCCATAATACTGCTCCTTATGCACAAGAATATAACTACTATAATACTGCTCCTATGTACAAGAATATAACTACTATAATACTGTCCCCTATGTACAAGAATATAACTACTATAATACTGCTCCTATGTACAAGAATATAACTACTATAATACTACTCCTATGTACAAGAATGTAACTAGTATAATACTGCTCCCCATGTACACGAATATAACTACTATAATACTGCTCCTATGTACAAGAATATAACTACTATAACACTGCCCCCCTATATATAAGAATATAACTACTATAAGACTGCCCCTATGTACAAGAATATTACTACTTTAATATTGCCCCTATGTACAAGAATATAATTACTATAATACTGCCCCTATGTACAAGAATATAACTTCCATAATACTGCCCCCATGTACAGTACAGACCAAAAGTTTGGACACACCTTCTCATTTAAAGATTTTTCTATATTTTCATGACTATGAAAATTGTGCATTCACACTGAAGGCATCAAAACTATGAATTAACACATGTGGAATTATATACTTAACAAAAAAGTGTGAAACAACTGAAATTATGTCTTATATTCTAGGTTCTTCAAAGTAGCCACCTTTTGCTTTTATGACTGCTTTGCACACTCTTGACATTCTCTTGATGAGCTTCAAGAGGTAGTCACCGGGAATGGTCTTCCAACAATCTTGAAGGAGTTCCCAGAATGCTTAGCACTTGTTGGCCCCTTTGCCTTCACTCTGCGGTCCAGCTCACCCCAAACTATCTCGATTGGGTTCAGGTCTGGTGACTGTGGAGGCCAGGTCATCTGGCGTAGCACCCCATCACTCTCCTTCTTGGTCAAATAGCCCTTACACAGCCTGGAGGTGTGTTTGGGGTCATTGTCCTGTTGAAAAATAAATGATGGTCCAACTAAACGCGAACCGGATGGAATAGTATGCCGCTGCAAGATGCTGTGGTAGCCATGCTGATTCAGTATGCCTTCAATTTTGAATAAATCCCCAACAGTGTCACCAGCAAAGCATCCCCACACCATCACACCTCCTCCTCCATGCTTCACGGTGGGAACCAGGCATGTAGAGTCCATCCGTTCACCTTTTCTGCGTCGCACAAAGACACGGTGGCTGGAACCAAAGATCTCAAATTTGGACTCATCAGACCAAAGCACAGATTTCCACTGGTCTCATGTCCATTCCTTGTATTCTTTAGCCCAAACAAGTCTCTTCTGCTTGTTGCCTTTCCTTAGCAGTGGTTTCCTAGCAGCTATTTTACCATGAAGACCTTCTACACAAAGTCTCCTCTTAAAAGTTGTTGTAGAGATGTGTCTGCTGCTAGAACTCTGTGTGGCATTGACCTGGTCTCTAATCTGAGCTGCTGTTAACTTGTGATTTCTGAGGCTGGTGACTCAGATAAACTTATCCTCAGAAGCAGAGGTGACTCTTGGTCTTCCTTTCCTGGGGCGGTCCTCATGTGAGCCAGTTTCTTTGTAGCGCTTGATGGTTTTTGCAACTGCACTTGGGGACACTTTCAAAGTTTTCCCAATTTTTCAGACTGACTGACCTTCATTTCTTAAAGTAATGATGGCCACTCTATTTCTTTACTTAGCTGCTATAACTATAACACTGCCCCCTATGTACAAGACTATAATTACTATAATACTGCCCCTATGTACAAGAATATAATTACAATAATACTGCTCCTATGTACAAGAATATAACTACTATAATACTGCCCCTATGTACAAGAATATGACTACTATAATACTGCTCCTATGTACAAGAATATAACTCCCATAATACTTCTCCCTATGTACAAAAATATAACTACTATAATACTGCCCCTAGGTACAAGAATATAACTACTATAATACTGTCCCTTATTTACAAGAATATAACTACTATAATACTACACCTATGTGCAAGAATATAGCTACTATAATACTGCTCCTATGTACAAGAATATAACTACTATAATACTGCCCCTGTATACAAGAATATAACTACTATAATACTGCCCCTATGTACAAGTATATAACTACTATAATACTGCTCCTATGTACAAGAATGTAACTACTATAATACTGATCCTATGTACAAGAATATAACTACTATAATACTGCCCGCATATACAAAAATATAACTACTAGGGTTGAGCGACCTTTACTTTTATAGGATCGGGTCGGGTTTCACGAAACCCGACTTTTTGAAAAGTCGGGTCGAGTGAAATCAACCGATCCTATAAAAAAGTCGGGGTCGGCCGAAACTCAAAACCCAATGCAGTGCATTGGGTTTCCAATGGTTCCCAGGGTCTGAAGGAGCGGAAACTCTCCTTCAGGCCCTGGGATCCATATTTAAGTGTAAAATAAAGAATTAAAATAAAAAATATCGCTATACTTACCCTCTGACGCGCCCTGGTACTAACCGGGAACCTTCCTTCCTTCGAATCAGCGCTTCCAGGACCTTGCGTGACGTCGCGGTGACGTCGCGGCTTGTGATTGGTCGCGCGGCTGCCCATGTGACCGCTCGCGCGACCAATCACAAGCCGCAATGTCACCGCGACGTCACGCAAGGTCCTGCAAGCGCTGATTCTTAGGAAGGAAGGCTGCCGGAAAGAAGCAGGGCGCGTCCGAGGGTGAGTATATACCTAATAGGAATATACTCACCCTCGGACGCGCCCTGCTTCTTTCCGGCAGCCTTCCTTCCTAAGAATCAGTGCTTGCAGGACCTTGCGTGACGTCGCGGCTTGTGATTGGTCGCGCGAGCGGTCACATGGGCGGCCGCGCGACCAATCACAAGCCGCGACGTCACGCAAGGTCCTGGAAGCGCTGATTCGAAGGAAGGAAGGTTCCCGGTTAGTACCAGGGCGCGTCAGAGGGTAAGTATAGCGATATTTTTTATTTTAATTCTTTATTTTACATTAAATATGGATTCCGATACCGATTTCCGATATTGCAAACATATCGGAAATCGGGATCGGAATTCCGATACCACATTCAGAAGATCGCCAACTTCATGGCCGACCCCACACAGGGGTCGGGTCGGGTTTCATGAAACCCGACTTTGCCAAAAGTCGGCGACTTCTGAAAGTGGCCGACCCGTTTCGCTCAACCCTAATAACTACTATAATATTGCTCCTATGTGCAGCAATAACTACTATATTTGCTACGTATAGTTGTCACTTGATAATCACTTGATATGAAGTACTTGTAAACACTTTTTGAGGAAATAGAAGTGTCAACAATTTCAGCAAATTAAGACAAATGAAGCATCCGCCATCGCCGTTTCGTGCTGCGTGTAGATGTATATCTATAAGAGGCTCCGATAAGACAAGGAATGATATAAGGGAAGTAGACTGCGGAGCTGCGAGTCCTCCAGGAAGGTGGGGTGTGAGGAGGGTGTCTGTGTTTGATGAATTTACATTCATTATTTGATTTAAAATTTCTCATTAAATCAGAGATGAGAAATGTTCATTCATCTTACACCCCACCACCATCACCATCACTTACTGGTTCTCCCCCACTAGTCGACCGGAGATGGGGAGGGGGAGCAGAATATTGGCGGCTTATATTTCTTTCATTATTACGCCTGCAGGCCCTATCATGCCCTAATGGATGCGGCCTGCGAGGAAGGAGGCCTGCGGAGCCTGGTTGCTATGGTGACTCGAGGGCGTTCAGATGTTGGGGTGTGGTGGGATAATGCGTAGTGGGCCATAATGGCATTATTCAAGGAGATAATTACATTCAGCCATTCCCTTTCCGCTGCGATTTGGATTTGACAAATGACTGTAAATCTAGTGATCTAATAAGAAGGCCTGATCACGGGCGCAGGAAAACTAGACCCGGGATTTATTATGGCACATTGATGGCCGACGATGACAGTGCCGAGAAGAAAGCATAGTTCTCGTTCCCTACGACACCACACTATTGTTAGGGAGCCATTCTAGACAATCCGACATTGTCAACGTGGTGATAGGAGAATTGCGGGTTATCAGCTCCATGTTAATGTCACCTATGGCTTCTTTCTTCTACCAGTCAGACCCGACCTGCCAACCTAAATGGGTTCAGTCAGAATAATGAAGGTGAAAGCGGCCTAAAAAGCCACAGACAAGAGCGTCTTATAAAGAAGACCGGTCTCATTCCTTGCTTCCTTTGAAATCAGACTCATATGACACTCGCGGGAACAATGGCTTGCTCTCTTATTACTGGCCCTCATTGTCCTCTGGACATCCATTATATTTTACTACAATGTACGGCTCCTTCGCGCCTGAGAACCTCACGTGATGCACAACATCAGTCAGCAGAGAGTGTTCGGAGTCCATCCAGAATTAGGGAGTAGAGCTGGTATATACAGGTCACTTTTATATCACTGGTGACCTTACTGATCAGTACTACACCCACATCACCAGGAAATAGAGCAGTGATATCACTATATATTCATCACTGGTGAGAGGTCACTATAGTGATCAGTACTACACCCAGATCACCAGGATATAGAGCGGTGATATCACTGTATATACATCACTGGTGAGAGGTCACTATAGTGATCAGTACTACACCCAGATCACCAGGAAATAGAGCAGTGATATCACTATATATTCATCACTGGTGAGAGGTCACTATAGTGATCAGTGCTACACCCAGATCACCAGGATATAGAGCGGTGATATCACTGTATATACATCACTGGTGAGAGGTCACTATAGTGATCAGTACTACACCCAGATCACCAGGATATAGAGCGGTGATATCACTGTATATACATCACTGGTGAGAGGTCACTATAGTGATCAGTACTACACCCAGATCACCAGGATATAGAGCTGTGATATCACTGTATATACATCACTGGTGAGAGGTCACTATAATGATCAGTACTACACCCAGATCACCAGGATATAGAGCTGTGATATCACTGTATATACATCACTGGTGAGAGGTCACTATAATGATCAGTACTACACCCAGATCACCAGGATATAGAGCGGTCATATCACTGTATATACATCACTGGTGAGAGGTCACTATAATGATCATTACTACACCCAGATCACCAGGATATAGAGCGGTGATATCACTGTATATACATCACTGGTGAGAGGTCACTATAATGATCAGTACTACACCCAGATCACTAGGACATAGAGCGGTGATATCACTGTATACACATCAATGGTGAGAGGTCACTATAGTGATCAGTACTACACCCAGATCACCAGGATATAGAGCTGTGATATCACTGTATATACATCACTGGTGAGAGGTCACTATAGTGATCAGTACTACACCCAGATCACCAGGATATAGAGCGGTGATATCACTGTATATACATCACTGGTGAGAGGTCACTATAGTGATCAGTACTACACCCAGATCACCAGGATATAGAGCTGTGATATCACTGTATATACATCACTGGTGAGAGGTCACTATAGTGATCAGTACTACACCCAGATCACCAGGATATAGAGCTGTGATATCACTGTATATACATCACTGGTGAGAGGTCACTATAATGATCAGTACTACACCCAGATCACCAGGATATAGAGCTGTGATATCACTGTATATACATCACTGGTGAGAGGTCACTATAATGATCAGTACTACACCCAGATCACCAGGATATAGAGCGGTGATATCACTGTATATACATCACTGGTGAGAGGTCACTATAGTGATCAGTACTACACCCAGATCACCAGGATATAGAGCTGTGATATCACTGTATATACATCACTGGTGAGAGGTCACTATAGTGATCAGTACTACACCCAGATCACCAGGATATAGAGCGGTGATATCACTGTGTATACATTACTGGTGAGAGGTCACTATAGTGATCAGTGCTACACCCAGATCACCAGGACATGGAGCGGTGATATCACTGTATATACATCACTGATGAGAGATCACTATAATGATCAGTGCTTTACCCAGATCACCAGGATATAGAGCAGTGATATCACTGTGTATGCATCACTGGTGAGAGGTCACTATAATGATCAGTGCTTTACCCAGATCACCAGGATATAGAGCGGTGATATCACTGTATATACATCACTGGTGAGAGGTCACTATAGTGATCAGTACTACACCCAGATCACCAGGACATGGAGCGGTGATATCACTGTATATACATCACTGATGAGAGATCACTATAATGATCAGTGCTTTACCCAGATCACCAGGATATAGAGCAGTGATATCACTGTGTATGCATCACTGGTGAGAGGTCACTATAATGATCAGTGCTTTACCCAGATCACCAGGATATAGAGCAGTGATATCACTGTATATACATCACTGGTGAGAGGTCACTATAATGATCAGTGCTTTACCCAGATCACCAGGATATAGAGCAGTGATATCACTGTGTATGCATCACTGGTGAGAGGTCACTATAATGATCAGTGCTTTACCCAGATCACCAGGATATAGAGCGGTGATATCACTGTATATACATCACTGGTGAGAGGTCACTATAATGATCAGTACTACACCCAGATCACCAGGATATAGAGCGGTGATATCACTGTATATACATCACTGGTGAGAGATCACTATAATGATCAGTGCTTTACCCAGATCACCAGGATATAGAGCAGTGATATCACTGTGTATGCATCACTGGTGAGAGGTCACTATAATGATCAGTGCTTTACCCAGATCACCAGGATATAGAGCAGTGATATCAGTGTATATACAGTTAGGGCCAGAAATATTTGGACAGTGACACAATTTTCGCGAGTTGGGCTCTGCATGCCACCACATTGGATTTGAAATGAAACCTCTACAACAGAATTCAAGTGCAGATTGTAACGTTTAATTTGAAGGGTTGAACAAAAATATCTGATAGAAAATGTAGGAATTGTACACATTTCTTTACAAACACTCCACATTTTAGGAGGTCAAAAGTAATTGGACAAATAAACATAACCCAAACAAAATATTTTTATTTTCAATATTTTGTTGCAAATCCTTTGGAGGCAATCACTGCCTTAAGTCTGGAACCCATGGACATCACCAAACGCTGAGTTTCCTCCTTCTTAATGCTTTGCCAGGCCTTTACAGCCGCAGCCTTCAGGTCTTGCTTGTTTGTGGGTCTTTCCGTCTTAAGTCTGGATTTGAGCAAGTGAAATGCATGCTCAATTGGGTTTAGATCTGGAGATTGACTTGGCCATTGCAGAATGTGCCACTTTTTGGCACTCATGAACTCCTGGGTAGCTTTGGCTGTATGCTTGGGGTCATTGTCCATCTGTACTATGAAGCGCCGTCCAATCAACTTTGCAGCATTTGGCTGAATCTGGGCTGAAAGTATATCCCGGTACACTTCAGAATTCATCCGGCTACTCTTGTCTGCTCTTATGTCATCAATAAACACAAGTGACCCAGTGCCATTGAAAGCCATGCATGCCCATGCCATCACGTTGCCTCCACCATGTTTTACAGAGGATGTGGTGTGCCTTGGATCATGTGCCGTTCCCTTTCTTCTCCAAACTTTTTTCTTCCCATCATTCTGGTACAGGTTGATCTTTGTCTCATCTGTCCATAGAATACTTTTCCAGAACTGAGCTGGCTTCTTGAGGTGTTTTTCTGCAAATTTAACTCTGGCCTGTCTATTTTTGTTATTGATGAATGGTTTGCATCTAGATGTGAACCCTTTGTATTTACTGTCATGGAGTCATCTCTTTACTGTTGACTTAGAGACAGATACACCTACTTCACTGAGAGTGTTCTGGACTTCAGTTGATGTTGTGAACGGGTTCTTCTTCACCAAATTAAGTATGCGGCGATCATCCACCACTGTTGTCATCCGTGGACGCCCAGGCCTTTTTGAGTTCCCAAGCTCACCAGTCAATTCCTTTTTTCTCAGAATGTACCCAACTGTTGATTTTGCTACTCCAAGCATGTCTGCTATCTCTCTGATGGATTTTTTCTTTTTTTTCAGCCTCAGGATGTTCTGCTTCACCTCAATTGAGAGTTCCTTTGACCGCATGTTGTCTGCTCACAGCAACAGCTTCCAAATGCAAAACCACACACCTGGAATCCACCCCTGACCTTTTAACTACTTCATTGATTACAGGTTAACGAGGGAGACGCCTTCAGAGTTAATTGCAGCCCTTAGAGTCCATTGTCCAATTACTTTTGGTCCCTTGAAAAATAGGACGCTATGCATTAGAGCTATGATTCCTAAACCCTTTCTCTGATTTGGATGTGGAAACTATCATATTGCAGCTGGGAGTGTGCACTTTCACCCCATATTATATATATAATTGTATTTCTGAACATGTTTTTGTAAACAGCTAAAATAACAAAACTTGTGTCACTGTCCAAATATTTCTGGCCCTAACTGTACATCACTGGTGAGAGGTCACTATAATGATCAGTACTACACCCAGATCACCAGGATATAGAGCGGTGATATCACTGTATATACTGTACATCACTGGTGAGAGGTCACTATAATGATCAGTGCTTTACCCAGATCACCAGGATATAGAGCGGTGATATCACTGTATATACATCACTGGGGAGAGGTCACTATAGTGATCAGTACTACACCCAGATCACCAGGATAAAGAGCGGTGATATCACTGTATATACATCACTGGGGAGAGGTCACTATAGTGATCAGTACTACACCCAGATCACCAGGATATAGAGCAGTGATATCACTGTATATACATCACTGGGGAGAGGTCACTATAGTGATCAGTACTACACCCAGATCACCAGGATAAAGAGCGGTGATATCACTGTATATACATCACTGGGGAGAGGTCACTATAGTGATCAGTACTACACCCAGATCACCAGGATATAGAGCAGTGATATCACTGTATATACATCACTGGTGAGAGGTCACTATAGTGATCAGTACTACACCCAGATCACCAGGATATAGAGCGGTGATATCACTGTATATACATCACTGGTGAGAGGTCACTATAGTGATCAGTGCTACACCCAGATCACCAGGATATAGAGCAGTGATATCACTGTGTATACATCACTGGTGAGAGGTCACTATAATGATCAGTGCTTTACCCTGTATGCAGTGCGAGTGCTGTTTAGGATTAATCTGAGGGAATTGTCATCCTGCAGATGATGACTTTCTTCATTCGGGTAGAGCACAGAGAAGACATTGTCACAGACTACTGACTTGCTTTGCCGTAATGACAATATTACTCCCGAGCAGCCGTAATGCACGGACCTGAATTGCCTCTCTAATGTTAATGATATTATTATGCCTTCAGTTGAATACAATACCTGGCGTCTGCGGAACATTTATTTCCTATAGATTATCTGTTTGTTCCCTCTCTCTCTCCCCCGCTATGTGTTTGTTATTCAGCCAAAGGCAAATGCTCAGCCTCCACAGCATCGGCGAGTTCAGTGCTCAGCCGCTCCCCGGCATCCCTCACCTGCTGTGTGTCAGGACTAATAAGCCATTAGTCAGTTATCGCTATATTGATTTTTAGTAGCCTTTTATTTATTTATTTACTTACACAGGATGAAGGATCGGGGGGAATTAATTTCCAGCTTGTGGTACAAAAGCAATTTTTTTATGTCTGCCTTCGAAAGGACTCTTGGGGGTTCAGGGAAAAAAAAACATTAAAAAGTGTGGAAGGAGGGGGGGGGGGGGGGAACACGGTAATTCAGACTGGCCACATCTGCCTGTCAAGATCTCTCTTTACTGTGAAGGGAAAATAAGTCTGAAATATGGGAACAGCGATGGGCACACCATTGATGCCAAGGACTGTGACAAAATATATGTAAATTTTACAAATGGACAGCAAGATGTACCTTTTCTTTCACCATATCCACTGAAAATATTAAATCATTGCTGAAAATAGGTACGATTTACATTGAATAATGTGATAAGAACAAAACGGAGTCCATAATGTGTGGATTTTCCAATATTGGAATTATTTATATTTATTTGAGATGACTTTTTCTCAGCTGTCGCATTGCTGCAAAAGGTGTTTTGATGGTGTGCCTGTAGTACGCACCACCTTACTTGAGCCAGGGACTGCTGCTTAATCATTAAAATATGTCATATAAACTCCATGATGTTTTGCCATTAATCTGGCTTCATCAGGCTTACCGATGTGTACAGCTTATAGCTATATTGCTGTCCAATTGAGAGTACATTTCTTCAACTCTCCTATTGCAGCAAAAGGTATGTTGTTGTATGTCTGCAGTGTCTTGAGCCAGGGACAGCCACTACAATTGTTAAAATCCATCGCACATGCCACCTTTTAGCTTGTTAAAGCTGCAGTAATTGTGTTGATGAAGATTCCTCCGTACTCACCACCCTAGTTTTACTAGAGACATCCACCACAATTGATAAAATCTCAGATCTCAAGGCACGGTGCACATGTAAATCACATAGAAGGGGGTTACAATCACCACCAATGTGCACCAATGGAAGTTAACACCGACAAATTGGAATTTGAAGTGATAAGCGGAGAAAAACCGACTCCCCGACGAAGGCAGACGCCGAAACGCGCGTCGGGGCAGGGCGCCTCCTGGGGACTCCTCTCATACCACAGCAATTAAATACCAGGTGGCTACTTCTTTGACTCGTTTATGCTGGTAGCACTTAAATCACAAATATTTCCTTATTATGTATTAAACCCCTTGATCACTGGTTTAGCCACCTCTCTTATTATGCATTTGCACTTTATCTTTTTTTTATCTTGGTATTTTACCTGGAATATTGTTTACTCTGCTGATTGCGGTTTTAACTTATGGCACATACATTTCTGTACCATTGCATTTATATCAATTGTTGACATGTTTTTGCTGGTGCCACTTTTTAACTATGTTTTATGTCCCTGGTGTGGTGCACTCTTTTAGTATTTTGTTCCCCACTCTACCTCACGTTGTTATATTCCCTTAATAAATATTGTCATATATTTAATCATTGGACATTGTTTCGGTTTTTCTCCGTTTATCACAATTGTTAAAGCCTATTACACATCCCCTCTCTACATCCACCCTCTGATTTGTTTCAAGTATCTTGTACACCTTACCTCCATTCCAGGGTCTGCACCCTGTTCTTCTTGTACTATTTGATGGGGTTTAACATCCTTTAAGGGGCCCAATCCCCTACCAAATAAAAACACTGTGCTGAGGGCACAATCTGAGTCGATGCCAGATTCCATATTCTGCATTGCGATCAGGATTATGCTACTCAGTTTTACCTATAAGAGAAAGCCGATGGGGTTGCGCTGTCCTTCAACGATAGCAGAGCGTGACAGCGCATACGCCTCAGCGCCAATCCCTCTCGAATTCAGAATTGTAATTCCGAGCTGATGAAGTTCCCAAGTCACACAAAACAGTCCTAGCATATCAATCACACCCGCTTCCTGCACTATTGTCATAAAACTGAGATTCTTAACCCAATCAGGAAACCAAGTCACCTCCCCAAATATTTACCCAGCTTCCCGACCACATTGGAACAGGAAAAGAGTGCAAGTAAGTTCTATCACCTAATGAGCTGATAAACAATCAATTTCTAGTGTTTTTGTTTCTTAGAATTGATGACCGCTCTTAATTACAGAAAGGAAGGGCGAGAGATGAGAACGGTAAACTCTGCGATTTTCAGAAAACCGGTATCGAGGCTGATAACCTGAAACCCAGAAATTTAGATAGTTCTCTATGGGGACCTAAATGAAATATCTATTTATTATATATTTTTTTTCACTTGCAGTACCTTTTCTCACCAGTGTGGCAGCAGAGAGCTGTTTCTGTATACAGCAGTCTCATAACTCAGCCTGCCGTGAGGGCTAATCCACTCAAACCATTGATCTTTATAATGCCGTAACTTTTGTACAAAACATTTGGCATTGATGCCAAAACCGTTATTTTAAGCAACAGGATGAGATCTACAACATGTACCAGTTAGGAAAATTAGTCATAATTCCCCTTTAAGTGGAAAATGAAACCAACGTGTGTATTTCCTCTTACATTTTTTATTATGAGCTGTGTGAGTTTGCTGGAGAAGTAGTTGTGTATACTTTGATTTGCTCATTTAATTCAAGTGTCCATTTAATCTGTTTTGGACAATCTGGAAGCCCTCTGTTATCAGCACTGCAGCACAAGAGGTTTAGCAAACATTGACTGGGATTAGGGTGTAGCCTGCAGGTCAGGAAGCCGCAGGTCCAGATAAGTTTCCCATGGGACCACATGGGATTGTAGTATCAGTCTAGAGAGAGGAAGGAAGCTCATGTAAAATGGGAAGAGACAGCCAAAGTCGAGGGGAAAAGGGAGCGACGTCTCATGAATCCACTGACACTTCACCTATATCCACTATCCTATAAATCAGAACCGCCCTACTACAACAGTCGTAATCAACAGGACCAGAATGTGTGTAATACATCAAAGTCTTAGATACACCGCCATGTTAGAATTAGATGCAGCAGCTCAGCAGAAGGTGACACATGGCAGGCTCAGATACAGTGTTTCAGTGGTTTAAGTATCTGCAGGTCTCCTGTGATTGTCAGGGCGCCACTTGCACTTGACTTTGGTCAATGTCATCTCCATGGACAACCACAACTCCCATATTCATTAGGGACATAAATCACATTAACCCCCCTTCAGATCTCCCCCAATTAGGGAGAGGGGTGGGGGTACAGGGAGCAGATGCCAGCCAGGATCTTGTGAACTTTAGCAAGTAAATGGTAGAATTAATGTGCAGCTGAGCTTAATTACACATATTAACCAATTAGTAACAGGTGTATGTGGGAAGCGGCTGCCAGGAATAGATGGAAGTGTTACCGCCAGCACCTGCCCTTCCTTCCCACTCCCTCATAAAGAGCTGCTGGATGCACATATACCATCACTGGAGCTGCTCAGGAGTCGTGGACTGCCACGCTCCGAATAATTCAGTAAGAGCCAGTTGGATATTTTCAGTCTTAAGGCCGCTTTGTTAATTAAGGCATCGCTAATGATTGCATGTTCCAAACTAATGTCTTGTGGCTGACTCATCTGAACACCATATTCTGCAGGTGGTACTATCAAAATGGAAATCATAGAAATATGACATAAAAGTGGACTGTAGATGCCTAGAGTCGTACAAAGCCTTGATACTGGAAAAGCAGCTCTCTCTGCCCCTCTCCCAGCGAACGTCACAGAATGTGTCGTCACATCCCGATTAGAAAAGAACACATGATATATATATATTTTAAGAGAATTTTTCCTTCTGTATATATTGATGCTGCCAAGATCAGGCAATTAAAGAGAACCTGTCACTCACCTTAAATATGGTGTAAATGCCCATTTTCTGCTGAATGTTTTCCTTTTGTTCCTGCATCTCTCCGTTCCTAAGATATGATCCCCTCTTTTCTGTAAGTAAATCTAGTGTTTTTAGCCAACTGGCTGTCATCCTCAAGTTTTCTCTGTGGGCGTAATCTTGTAAACCCCACCCAGTTGTCTAAGAAAATAGATTTATATCCAAGGAAGAGGGGGGCAACATCTCGGGAACAAACAGGCACAGGAACAAAAGAAAAACAATGTCGGATTCAGGAGAACAGAGACATTTGCACCAGATAAAGAAAATAAAATATATGGCAAGTGGCAGGTTCTCTTTAAGGAGTTATAAACACCCCTAGTCATGTCTGGTATAACTAATATCAAATGTACAGACAATTGTTCAACAGGGAGAACAGATGGTGACCAGAGCAGCCCTCTCTGCTTCTCTCCCAGCAGGAAGTCACAGCATCGCTAAATTAGCAGCCCATTAAACCCTTCCCAAGAAGCTGAACCATCTCTGCACTAGCTAGTCATCACTTCCCTGGCTTAAAGTGAAAAGCATATTAAGATTGCAGATGAATAAAATCCTCATTGATTGTTTTGGTGCACGGCTGACGAGAATAAACCCATCTTCAAAACTGTATATTTTTTGCCTAGCCTTTGCCTGCATCGAGGGGCTCCCGGGTCTTATGCGCCTTCAGATAATACAGATCATCTGTAGCACGTGTCCCACTTCATCCCTAGGCTGTCCATGGCTTGCATCACAAACAGCCTGACCTTTACACTTCCAGCAGCTATGATGTATGTGGATATTGCTGGAGCCCTGGCCCCCATCTGTATTCTGTGCACGCCAGCCTGATTGATCAACGCACGTCTTTGAGTCTAGACTTTGAGACTATCATTTAAGGCTTATTTTTGTTCTTTTTTTTGCAGCTCTGGTTGTCAGGCTGCAGCCACCATGGTCTCCAGTCATATACTCACTATAAATCTGAGACAACAGGGAGTTCAGTGAAGAACCTCAGATGTACTATGTAATGAGACATCCTGTCCTCTGGATGGTGCTGCTAATATCAAGACTGACTTATTGTCTTATAGTCTTGTCTTAACACCTTAAACCTGACTTATTACCACATAAGCCTACATTAATACCTCTAGGTTTTTCTTATATCTAAGACTTGTAATATTTTTGAGAATTATCTTTTTTTTACTCTGGTGCAAATCCTTTAAGACTATGTTCACACTGGGCGTTTTTGCTGCGTTTTTATGCCAATTTTAAGCCCCTTTTTAAAGTACCAGGGAAGCCTGAGATTTCAGAAATCTCATGCACTCACATTGGTTTTTTTGTCATCCGTATTTTGGGCTTTGCTGTGTTTCTTCGACATAGGGCATGTCACTTATTTCAGCTTTTTTCACCCATTGACTTGAATGGATGGTGAAAAAAACGCTGCAAATACGCAGGTTGACTGCAGCGAATTTGCGACGGAAAATTCAAGGGCAGCCGGATGTGACGTCACACTCGGCTCTGCTACATCTAGATGGCAGGCTGCATGGTGTGTCCATACAGCCTGTCATCCAGCAGAGCAGACCCGAACCCCATTCACTTGAATGGGGGGGGCGACAATACAGTGCTTGACACCGCTTCTGAACGGCCGGGAAATCATCCCAGCTGGTCAGAAAGCCGTGGTTCCCACGCTGTCAAAAGACAGTGTGAGCGCTCAGCTGTGATCGGAGGTATAAACTTTACCTCCGGTCACTGGTGTCAGCTGATGGGACTACTGCTCCCATCGTCCGACACCTGCTACCGCTAATAACAGCGAGAGCAGGAGCAGCTGATGGGAGTATTCATCTGCCGCTCCTGCGCTATAAATAAGGTGTCCCCCCTGTTTTTGATAACCAGCCAGACAAAACTCACAGCTGGGGGCTGCAACCCTCAGCTGTCAGCTTCAGTAAGGCTGGTTATCAAGAATACAGGGGTCCTCACGCTTTTTTTTAATTATTTAAATAATAATTTAAAAAAACAGCGTGCGGTCCCCCCCAATTTTTAAAACCAGCCTTGCTAAAGCTCACAGCTGGGGGCTGGTATTCTCAGGCAGGTAAGGGGCCATGGATATTGCCCCCCTCAGCCTAAAAATAGCAGTCCGCAACTGCCCAGAAAAGGCGCCAATTCTTCCCACTTGTCCTGTAGCAGTGGCAAGTGGGGTTGATGTCACCTTTCAGGTGACATCAAGCCCATGGCTTAGTAATGGAGAGGTGTCTATAAAACACATATCCATTACTAATCCTAAAATAGTAATACTAAAATGCCCTGTCATTTTCCCACGGTCCAGAGGTCACCGCAGTTCAGGCGGCTGTGAGGTAGTGCAGCTTCAGTGATGTCACCGCTAGTCACTGAGCTGCTCTCGAAGCATCCTCATTCACCAGTGGTTTTCAGCTAGGATGGTCGCATCTTTGCACCGTCCAGGTTGAAAACTGTATATCCCCAGATATGGATTACTGCGTGGGACACATTGACGGACAGGTAGGTATGAAACCTGCCCAATTCCAGGCTTGCTGAAGCATCCCCAGATCATCACCGATCCTCCGCCAAATTTCACAGTGGGTGCAAGACACTGTGGCTTGTACGCCTCTCCAGGTCTCCCTCTAGCCATTAGACGACCTGGTGTTGATCTGGGGATGCTTCCGCAAGGCTGAAATTCGGCATGTTAATCTTTGCGGAGGACGTATGAATCAAGCCGCATACAAGGTTATCCTGGAAAAACAGTTGATTCCTTCTACTCAGGCAATGTTCCCCAACTCTGTGGACTGTTTTTTCCAGCAGGACAATGCGCCATGCCACACAGCTAGGTCAATCAAGGTGTGGATGAAGGACCACCACATCAAATCTCTGTCATGGCCAGCCCAATCTCCAGACCTGAACCCCATTGAAAACCTCTGGAATGTAATCAAGAGGAAGATGGATAGTCACAAGCCATCAAACAAATAAGAGCTGCTTACATTTTTGTACCAGGAGTGGCATAAGGTCACCCAAAAGCTGTGTGAAAGACTGGTGGAAAACATGCCAAGATGCATAAAAGCTGTGATTAAAAATCATGGTTATTACACAAAATATTGATTTCTGAACTATTACTGAGTTAAAACATTAGTATTGTTGTTTCTAAATGATTATCAACTTGTTTTTTTTTGCATTATTTGAGGTCTGCAAGCGATGCATTATTGTTATTTTGACCATTTCTCATTTTCAGAAAATAAATACAAAATTTATTGCTTGGAAATTCAGAGACATGTTGTCAGAAGTTTATAGAATAAAAGAACAATTTACATTTTACTGAAAAACATACCTATAAAGAGAAAAATCAGACAAACTGAAAATGTTGCAGTGGTCTCTTAATTTTTGCCAGAGCTGTATATGTATTCCATGTGAATATATCTATTCTATCCATTCTATTCTAACCTGTCAGTGTGATTTTACTGTAGCGGCACTTAAATTGCCGACTTTTCGAAGGAGGTACAGTTCTACAGGTAGTAGTTTTTTTTTTCTGGGGGCACTCAACTTTATTAGCATGCACAACAAGACCCAAGTTAGCCCCAAAAACTAATGAAAAAAACTCATTGCAACAAAAATGCAAACAAAAACGCACCTAAAAGCACTTAAACATGCGTTTTTGCCGCAGCTTCTTTCAAATCAGGTTTTTCTGCAGAAAAAAAGCAGCTAAAACGCCCAGTGTGAACATACCCTAAGTCAGGAATATGAGATAACATCAAGTCAAGATGTAATAAACTAGGACTCTTAAGGTGGTAATAAACCTAACCCTCAGACATCATGTCATGTCTAGGACTGCTACATTTGGCATTAACATCAGATGGTGATCAAATGTTCTGACTGAACATCAGTCTACATAAACCAAGGGCAGAGATGCCAAATGTCCCCTGATTTTGGGACTGTCTTGAGTTTTTAGAAGGTATACATGAACATTTCGGCTTGTTCCAGTAAGAAAAGGTTCAGGCTTTCAAACAAATTCAACTAACGTGGGCATTTCTGGGGACAAGACCTAAATGCCCCCATTTCTACTTACTGAAATGTTGATAAATACACAGGAGCAGGGCCAGCTCCATGTGTGTTTGGGCCTTAATTTCCAGTGGGTTCCTGTTTTACTCCTATCTAGCCAACCTCTCCTAGAGCCCCTTGATGCCAAGTTGGCACTGGCATCTTCCTTAGTTTTCCAAGTGCCAGCCACCAGACTTGACTTTGGGCATAGAGCAATGCCACTTGTCTTGCATAAATAAAACAATAGCACTCAGACCAAAAAAAACCTATCCAGATCAACTGATATTCCATGGCGTTTGGGCACCAATTTTAAGGCTGGCCATACACATTAGATAGGAGAGATTGCTGCTATGTATTGACATAGGCGTGCTCAACATATCTTCCCACCTAGCAAAAGAATCAGGCAATTAAGTTCCAACCCCAGTTCAGGGGACTGTGGAGAGGCCCCCATACTATTTCAGTCCTGGATAAAGTGTAGTATGGCCTAAGGAGTTGACCTTCCCAGAATTGCCCAAGTGTTATTCGGAAAGTGTGTTGTCAAAAATTTCCTTTAACTTCGCCACCTTTTTAAGACCACACTCCTCCATGTTTTCTTCTCGAACCCCTGAATATGTGTTTGGACATTGGTTTTCCATCTGATCTCTCAGAAGAAGCCTTCCGGTAGTCCTAAAAACTTTCGAGGCAGTTTTGAGACGCTTTGGCATGCACCAACTTTTTCAGAAGTCAAATAGGTCTCACTTTTTTAAGGAAGCCTAAGGGTTCCCATTGCGTTAATGGGACAGCGCTAACGAATAGCGTTGCACGGCGAAATTAACGCCGTGCAACACGTCCGTTAGCACGCCCATTAACAGCAATGGGAACGCGCATCACTAGCGCGTGCCATTTTCGGCACGTGCTAGCGATGTGCCAGTGTTTTGTGGCGCGCCGCGGACGTTGCTTGCAGCGTCCGAGGCGCGCCCGAGGTCCGTTCCCTGCTCTCGCCGATCGGAGATCTGCGCTAGCGGAGACGTTTAACGCAACCCCTTAAAACACATTGCATTAGCGCAATCCGCTAGTGCTAGGCACTAAGTGGATTGCTCTAACGCAATCTGAACCTAGCAACTTGCTAGGTTCAGATTGCGTTAGAGCAATCCGTTTATCCGTTCAGGGATATTTGGCAGGCATGACCTAAACTATTCAGATTTGGCATTCGGCTTCAACTGTGTGTGTGTAGGTGGCACTAGCCCAAACAGAATAACATAAAGTTGATATAAAATGCCATATACAAAACCAGCTAATAAAATTGTAAATAACACAAAGCATTAAAGGGTTAAAATATATTTTAACAGCAGCATGCCCTTCTCAGAGAGGATTGTGATGTGTGACACTGGCACAGGCATGATTACAAGGCTTTGCAGGCAGACAGCGCAAACCACGAGGGTGTTGATAAGCCCGGGCATCAGTACGAATAAGCATATTCTGTAATCACACCGCCAGAATGTGACCTGATTACCTCCGCTATTTCTGTTTAGAAAATTGGGGGGAAAACGCTTTATGTACAGAAAAATAACAATCTTCCCGGAGATGCAGAGAATCCGCGTCCTGCCAGTTCTGCACAAGATCTCCTTCGAGATGGAGGAGTTGACTTCTTAATTGGTTGATGAGCGCCCCCCTGAGGGAATAAGCGGGTATGCGGGGGTGTCTACAGAGAGATTGCTCAGGTGGCTATCATTTTCCCTAGGTGGATGAGGGAGTATTAGTGAGTAATAGCCTTAAGCTAGACCCATTAGAAGCTGTTACAGACTTTAGATAATATACCAGGCCTGGAGCAAGTTTTCCTGCATATCTAAATCTCTCGGCCTGCATCTATTATTACCGAGGATGTGCTGGTATTTACCGGCCCTGTTGGACAGACGTATTAAAATCCATTTAGCTGGACGGAATTGGAACTTGGAAAATAGCATTAAGCTGCTCTGTAGAAGGCCATCACCATACGAGAAACATTACAAATACTTGCTTCCCTGGCTTACAGTCCTCTTCTCGGTCCTAAATATCAGAGAATGTTTTACGTAGGAAGGATCAGGACTGGCAGTCAGGTCTGAGGAACCAGTGGTTGTTGAGACCTGTAGACACTCTGCTCTTGGGTCTTGAGATAGTGATGTAGTCTAACTACCAACACTTCAGGGGCCTAGATGGCCCTAAATTGATCAGTGGTCTGTGTTGTAAGTGGATAACATATATTAGATCAAAAAGGGAATCACCTCAGACAAGGATCAAGTTAAAGATATATAATATTTATTATTATTTTTATTCCATACACATATAGACACAAGAAAACCACAGAACACAAACATTAAAAACATTTAAAATCGGTCATCCAAGTGACCTACAAATATAACACTAAGGCCTATAATAGGGCCAAAACCCCTGAATGCCGACTCCCCAGTATATACAATGTTACATATAGAAAACCCACAACTACAAGTGTAGTCTAAACATATATAAATGTGATGTCTATGTGAACAGTACTCTGCGTCTTGAGAAAATATGAAATAATACCTAAGAAATTACATAACAACATAGCAGCACTAATAAATCTGAGAGACCATATAATCTTATGACAAACCACCTAAAATAATGGGTAACCATGCCAGCAAGCAAGAGCCAATCAGGTGATAAAGTACAAGCATATATAGCAAATGAGGTAGTACATAAATGGTATAATGGGGCACTTGCCCTAGAAACCCTAGAAGTATCAGTAGATCGATAGGATACAATAAGTCAGAGGTACAGGGTACCTCACTATAAAATGCTTGCTGACACCAGATAACACCTGCTAATACGATACCATGGCCATCAGGCCTCAATTGTCATGTCAGAGCGCACACAGAGCCACCTGGGGAGTGGGATACAGGAGGTAAGCTGACCCGACGCGTGTCGCCACACACACAGTGGCTCTGTGTGCGCTCTGCAGCTTTGGGTGTTACTACGATATTTCTGATCTCTACATGACAAGTCATTAAGGTAACAGATTGGTTTCCTATCTCTGTTGTTAGAACTCGCTAGGATAGCACTGTGGAAACCTACCTCTACTACAAATCAGTAGGATGAGTCATTATGATAACTCATTTGTTATGTAGTTTTACTATTAGAAGTTATAGAAGTCACTAGCATATCAGTATGGCTGTCCTCATCTACTAGAAGTCACTAGGATATGACTAAAGTCACCCTCTTCTACTTGGAGCCAATAGACTTAACACTATGGCCACCCACCTCTCCTAGAAGTCACTTGGCTACCATTATGGCCTCTCACCTCTACTAGAAGTCACTAACATATCACTCTGGCCACCTGCTTCTACTAGAAGTCAATAGATTTACCCTATGTTCACCTATAGTTGTGTGAAAAAGTGTTTTCCCTCCTTGTCTTTTGCATGTTTGTCACACTTAGGTTTCAGATCATCAAATAAATGTAAATATTAAACAAAGATAACACAAGTAAACACAAAATGCAGTTTATAAATGAAGGTATTATGAAGGAAAAAAGAAATCCAAACCTACAGGGCCCTGTGTGAAAAAGTGATTACCCCCTAAACCTAATAACTGGGTGGGCCACCCTTAGCAGCAACAACTGCAAACAAGTTTTTGCGATAACTGGCAATAAGTTTTTTACAACGCTCTGGAGCAATTTTGGCCCACTCATGTTTGCAGAATTGTTGTAATTCAGTCACATTGGAGGGTTTCCGAGCATGAACCGCCTTTTTAATCTCATGCAACAGCATCTCAGTCGGATTAAGGACAGGACTAGGCCACTCCAAATTCTTAATTTTGTTTTGTTTTTAAGCCATTCAGAGGTGGACTTGCTGGTGTGCTTTGGATCATTGTTCCGCTGCATAACCCAAGTGCGCTTCAGCTTGTGGTCACGAGCAGATGGACGGACATTCTCCTTAAAGATTTTTTGGTAGACAGCAGAATTCGTGGTTACAATAACCACAGCAAGTCTTTCAGGTCCTGAAGCAGCAAAACAGCCCTAGATCATCACACCACCACCACATTTTACTGTTGGTATGATGTTCCTGTTCTGAAATGCTGTGTTACTTCTACAACAGATGTAATGGAACATGCACCTTCCAACAAGTTCAACTTTTGTCTCGTCAGTCCACAGAGTATTCTCCCAAAATCTTGGGGATTATCAAAATGTCTTCTGGCAAAACTGAGATGAGCCTTTATGTTCTTTTTTCTCAGCAGTGGTTTTCGTCTTGTAACTCTGCCATGCAGTCTCTTATGGTGGAGTCTTGAACACTGACCTTGAATGAGCCAAGTGAGGCCTGCAGTTCTTTGGATGTTGTGTTTTTTTGTGACTTCTTGAGTTATCGCTGTGCTCTTGGGGTAATTTTGTCGGGCGGCCACTCCTGAGAAGGTTCACCACTGTTCCATATTTTCGCCATTTGTGGATAATGGCTCTCACTGTGGTTCGCTGGAGTCCAAAAACTTGAGAAATCGCTTTAGAAACTTTTCCAGACTGATAGATCTCAGTTACTTTGTTTCTCAATTGTTACAGAATTTTTTTGGATTGATGGCATGATGTCTAGCTTTTGAAAATCTTTTGGTCTGACTTCACTTTGTCAGGCAGGTCCTATATAAGTGATTTCATGATTGAGAACAGGTGTGGCAGTAAGCAGGCCTGGGCGTGGCTAGGGAATTTGAACTCCGCTTCCCAAAGATGTGATAAACCACAGTTTATTTATGTTTTAAGGGTGGGTGGGGGCACTCACTTTTTCACAGAGGGCTCTGTCAGTTTGGATTTCTTTTTCCCTTATTAATAAATACCTTACCTGCATTTTTATGTTTACTGGTGTTATCTTTGTCTAATATTTACACAGGGAAAGGAATAGGAAATTAGGAAGGGTGCAAACACTTTTTGACACAACTATACCTTTACTAGGAACCAGTGGTACAACACATTTGCTATCTACTACTACAAGTTATTAGGATGGTTGCCTTTCATCGTCATAGCAAGCGGCGTCTTCTACCAGACCTGGTTCACCTTCATGACTATAACACAAAAGCCCAGTTAGATCTCTCTCTTCATTTACTTCACTATCATTATTGTCCTCCACAGGAAGGCGAGACGGTTGAGATACAATGAACGTCTGCTCCTGCACAAGGTGACACCTGGACACAAAAGCCACTGATGGGCCTGAGAATGCCACCGAGGAAACAAAAGCAGTGTCCTCCATGGCCCATTGTATCTACATAGAGACACGAGACAGCCGTCCAAGACCTGAGTGACAGCTGAGAGCAATCAATACACGTCTTGTCCATCACATCCCCTTTATCTAAAAATGTTGTCTCATCCACAGAGAGGAAGGCTCTCCACCTATATAACATCATCTCCGCAGTATGACTGCCCCTCCACCAGGCTGTGCCCTTCATCTCCTCAGCTCTTCTCGGCCACCTCATTTATTTTCCCTATTAGCTGCAGTAGCCCTATGACTAATCTCTACACCCCGGGGAGTTCTCTGGAAATTGATGGATTTACACCCTATGTACTTTACTGTTGGAGCCGATCCTCCTGTTCGTCAACCATAAATAACCCTTGCTTGCCTAGAGGGGATTAATTAGAAATTCTAGCACCGTGTAAAGCAGCGTTTGTTTGTTGTGTCTGCGCTGTAAGTTACATCTTGTAATCTGGCGATAAATTATATGTGAAGCAGGCTCTCGCTGATACATAAAATTCACTCTTTGTTGGCGGGAAAATACTCTCCCTTTCTGCTGCACCCCAAACCTACAATCATGACTGGAAGTCCCTTTTTGTGTCACCGTAGACTTGCAAATCCAGCAGGACCTCCAGTATTGCTGAACCCTGGACCAGCAGACGTAGCTGGACCTCCCTTCTTACTTCATCTGATACCTATGGTCTCAGGACAATCTTCCTACTTTCTTCACTCTACACCTATTTTGTCAAGCCGACCTACCTTCTTGCCTCAACCTAGAGTTACAGTCCCAGAAAGGACCCATCTTCTTGCTCCACTGTAGAACTACAGTATCAGCAGGACCTCCCTTTTATTATTATTATTATTATTATTAATATACATTTTTAGAGCGCCATTTATTCCATGGCGCTTTACATGTGAAAAGGGGGGCAAATATAGACAAATACATTAAACATGAGCAAAAAACAAGGCACACAGGTACATAAGGAGGGAGGACCCTGCCCGCGAGGGCTCACAGTCTGCAGGGGATGGGTGAGGATGCACTAGGAGAGGGTAGAGCTGGCCGTGCGGCGGTTCAGTAGACTGGGGATCACTGCAGGTTGTAGACTTGTCCGAAGAGGTGAGTCTTCAGGTTCTTTTTGAAGGTTTCAATGGTAGGCGAGAGTCTGATGTGTTGGGGTATAGAGTTCCAGAGTATGGGGGAAGCACGGGAGAAGTCTTGGTTATAGGAAGAAGAGATGAGAGGGGAGTAGAGAAGGAGATTTTGAGAGGATCGGAGGTTGCGTGTAGGTAAGTCCCGGGAGACCATGTCACAGATGTATGGAGGAGACAGGTTGTGGATGGCTTTGTATGTCATTGTAAGGGTTTTGAACTGGAGTCTCTGGGCGATAGGAAGCCAGTGAAGGGCTTGGCATAGGGGAGAGGCTGGGGAATAGCGGGGAGACAGGTGGATAAGTCGGGCAACAGAGTGTAGGATGGATTGGAGTGTTGCCCTTCTTGCTCCACCTTAGATTTACAGTCCTGATATGACCTCCCATCCTCGCCCCACCCCAAACCTGTAATCCCAGGGGGCTATGGAGAAGGACTGTGCTATATATGGAATTCTGTGTAAAGGTGTCCTTTTGGGTGAAGTCGTTAGTCTGGTGCCCATCCAGAAAGAAGACCATGGGATTATCGCCTCTCAAGTGTAGACTTCCATTTATTCTCAGCATATGGCTCTACATACAAGACATAGGACTCCATAATGTTGTGCATATAGAAATTTGGGCCCCATGAGCCTCTTTTTTCATGCCAGTTCTTATCTCTATATCCCTTACCACCTGAGAAAGTAGTTTTGTTAGCCTCTATCCACCTCATTATTGATCGAGAAGGAAACCCTATTAGAAAAGGGAATGAAACCAACAAATGTGGGGCCCCCTAGGATTAGGAGCCCCATAGCAGCTATATGTCCTTATTAGTATGTGCGACCTTGATGTGGAAAAAGTGCTCACAAGATTATTCTCAAGTCAGCAGGGGATAATTGAAACACATTGATATGGAAAAGTACCATAATCTGGCATCCCATTGGCACCATATGTGCCAAATTATCACAACGACACATGACAGAGGAAACCTCCTCTCCATAATTATCTCCCCTGACCATCATGTTCCCATCCAGCTGACTGGAGAGCAGTGGCACACATTATAATATATGCCTGGAGGCTGGATAGGTTAGCAAAACGCACAGCCAGCTCACGGATGCTCTGCAGTCAGCAGAACGAGGCGGCACATTTAGCGCATTATGTTATTTTGGAAGATTGATGCTTGGCAGGGTCTCAGTACGGAACCCCTAGATCCGTCTCTAGTCTCAGTGTGACTTCATCCAAATACCAAAGGGGTGCTGAAAGACATTCCCATAATAACAGCCTCCATGGTGGTTTCTACTGTATGATGCCCATGCACGCCATGCGTTTCAGGTCACCTGTAAGGTCAAAAATTGTCAGATGAATCAGACGCAGCAGGGTACCAGCTCGTGCCATGGGGGAGGCATAGAAGTACATTAATTGGGGTGTGTAAACTGCTGCTTGCTTCAGTTTCTCTGTGTAGACTGGCATGAAAGCAGAAGTTTGACAGTGCCTCGCAGCACTCACGGCACGAGACACAAGGAAGCGTTAAGAGTATGGAGTGGCGGAGGGATTAACAAGTTATTTTTATCAATGGGTTGTTACTACGTTGGCGCGGTGTACAAGGGGATTATGCGGATCTATAAGTTTATGCGTTAAGGCTGTGATGAATTCTTCTTCCACCAGGAGACGACACCACAGCCGTATGACGTGCGCCCCCGACGTCGCCCACCACTGAGATGTATTTATAGTTTCTCCCATCCAACGTAAAAATGAAATTGTCTCCCGACGACCTTCCATCCTGTATCCTATTAATGAAAGAGGAATTAAGTCGGATAATGAGATTCCAGTTATTTTATTTTCACAGGCTGTCAGCGGCGCGTTTCAAGCACAAGGGACTGAATTATTATTTTCACCTGCCGAGGACAGCTTGTACTATAGGTAGAAGTCTCAGCGGGATCATTAGTGATAAGTAATCAGTAGCCGCAGTTACCCGGCCTCACTTCTATCTATAATGAGGTTTCTAGACTCCCATAATAAGACAAGATGTGTACTTATACACTGACATCTTCCCTTAAATTTGCAGTAGGTAAGGTGATTATGAAATATATACAGGTTTTTATTTCAGTTTAGGAATGCGATATAGTAATTAATTGGGGTGTGAAAACTTTCTCACTGCCATAATTTCTCTCTTATTTCCCCCTCATGAGTTGGTGTACGTCTCTGTCTTCAGCCATTTTGACGGTCAGTATTAGTTTAATCCACTATAGTGTCAGCCTTAAAGAAGCAAAATTATATGGCGTGTCTATACTGAACAGTGGAATGTAAAGTTTGAGCATCCCTGGTCAAAATTACTGTTATTGTGAAAAGTTAAGCAAGTTGAAGATTAAATTATTTCTGAAAGGGCTTAAGGCAAAGATGACACATTTATTTTGTATTTAAGGCAATATATATAAAGTTGAGGCAGCACTTCATGATGCAAATGTAAGGTGCTTTTTATTAGTCCATTTGGCGACGTTTAGGTCCTAGGTGCAGACCTTTCTCAAGCAGATCTGCACCTAGGACCGAAACGTTGCCACATGGGCTAATAAAAAGCACCTCACATTTGCATCATGGAGTGCTGCCTCAATTTCTTTTGATTTTATATACAAGGTTTGGCATGTGTCTATGAGGCTCTGCACCCTATTTTTAACTGTGCTGTTCATATATATATATATATATATATATATATATATATATATATATATATATATATATCCCAAAAAATAATGGGAACACTAAAGTCCCACATCCTAGATATCACTGAATGAAATATTCCAGTTGTAAATCTTTATTCATTACATAGTGGCGTGTGTTGAGAACAATAAAACCTAAAAATTATCAACGTAAATCACAACTAATATCCCATGGAGGTCTGGAGTTGGAATGATGCTCAAAATCAAAGTGGAAGATGAAGTTACAGGCTTATCCAACTTCAGTGGAAATGCCTCAAGACAAGGAAATGATGCTCAGTAGTGTGTGTGGCTTCCACGTGCCTGTATGACCTCCCTACACCGCCTAGGCATGCTCCTGATGAGGCGGCAGATGGTCTCCTGAGGGATTTCCTCCCAGACTTGGACTAAAGCATCCGCCAACTCCTGGACAGTCTGTGATGTTGGTGGATGGTGCGAGACATGATGTCCCAGATGTGTTCAATCAGATTCAGGTCTGGGGAACGGGCGGGCCAGTCCATAGCTTCAGTGCCTTCATCTTGCAGGAACTACTGACACACTCCATCCACATGAGGTCTGGCATTGCCATGCATTAGGAGGAACCCAGGGCCAACCACACCAGCATATGGTCTCACAAGGGGTCTGAGGATCTCATCTAGGTACCTAATGGCAGTCAGGCTACCTCTGGCAAGCAAATGGAGGGCTGTGCAGCCCTCCAAAGAAATGCCACCCCACACCAATACTGAACCACTGTCAAACCGCTCATGCTGAAGGATTTTGCAGGCAGCAGATCGCTCTCCATGGCATCTCCGGACTCTGTCACGTCTGTCACATGTGCTCAGTGTGAACCTGCTTTCATCTGTGAAGAGCACAGGGCGCCAGTGGCGAATTTGCCAATCCTGGTGCTCTGTGGCAAATGCCAAGTGTCCTGCACGGTGTTGGGCTGTTAACACAACCCCCATCTGTGGACATCGGGCGCTAAGACCATCCTCATGGAGTTGGTTTCTAACCAGTTGTCCATATACATGCACATTTGTGGCCTGCTGGAGGTAATTTTGCAGGGCTCTGGCAGTGCTCCTCCTGTTCCTCCTTGTTGTGAGTTCTGTTTTTGGGCTCCCTCTGGTGGTTACTGATGGTACTGGGTGACTTGTCTTTCCTGGGTTTCTGGGTTCCACCTGTTCCATCAGCATATGGGAGTTTCCTATTTAACCTGGCTTTGCTGGCATTTCCTCGCCGGTTATCAATGTATCCAGTGTGTCTTGTTACCTCTGCTCCCTGCTCCTAGAACCTTCTGGACAAGCTAAGTTTGGATTTTCCTGTTTTGTGTTTTGCTTAATTTGGTTTTTAGTCCAGCCTGCAGATATGTGATTCTCTGCTGCTGGTTGCTCTAGTGGGCTGAAATTGCTTTTCATGTACCATGAGTTGGCACATGAGTTCAAGTAATTTCAGGATGGTTTTTTGAAGGGTTTTTCGCTGACCGCGCAGTTCACTTTTGTATCCTCTGCTATCTAGCTTTAGCGGGCCTCATTTTGCTGAAACTGTTTTCATACTACGTATGTGCTTTCCTCTCATTTCACCGTCATTATATGTGGGGGGCTGCTATTTGCTGTGGGGTATTTCTCTGGAGGCAAGAGAGGTCTGTGTTTCTTCTGATAGGGGAAGTTAGATCTTCGGCTGGAGCGAGACGTCTAGGATCATCGTAGGCACGTTCCCCGGCTACTTTTATTTGTGTGTTAGGTTCAGGGTCGCGGTCAGCTCAGGTTCCATCGCCCTAGAGCTTGTTTGTATCTGTGCTTGTCCTTTTTGTGATCCCCTGCCATTGGGATCATGACAGTATAACCGGCCCACAAAGTGTTAATTGTATTGGCTGAAGTAGGAGGATAAGTAGTCTGAGGAAGTTTTTTTTTTTTTTTTTCCCCTCAGAGTTTGCTGCTTAGCCTTATTGCAGCCTGGCTACTTCCTCCTCCTCTTAATCTTTGAATGGCTCTGATCTCAGCTGTTTATCATGGACGTCCAGAGTTTGGCTTCCAGCCTGAATAATCTTGCCACTAAGGTTCAAAATATACAGGATTTTGTTGTACATGCTCCTATGTCTGAACCTAGAATTCCTGTCCCAGAGTTTTTTTCTGGAGATAGATCTCGTTTTCTGAATTTTAGGAACAACTGCAAGTTGTTTCTTTCTTTGAAATCTCGCTCCTCTGGAGACCCTGCTCAGCAAGTCAAGATAATTATATCTTTCCTGCGGGGTGACCCTCAGGATTGGGCATTTGCATTGGCACCAGGGGACCCTGCGTTGCTTAATGCAGATGCGTTTTTTCTGGCATTGGGTTTGCTCTATGAGGAACCTAACCAAGAGATTCAGGCTGAAAAAGCTTTGTTGGCCCTCTCTCAGGGGCAAGATGAAGCAGAAATTTATTGTCAAAAATTTCGGAAGTGGTCGGTACTTAGTGGAATGAGTGCGCTCTGGCTGCAAAGTTTAGAGATGGCCTTTCTGAGGCCATTAAAGATGTTATGGTGGGGTTCCCTGCGCCTGCTGGTCTGAATGAGTCTATGACTATGGCTGTTCAGATTGATCGGCGTTTACGGGAGCGCAAACCTGTGCATCATTTGGCGGTGTCGTCTGAACCGTCACCTGAGATAATGCAATGTGATAGAATTCAGTCCAGAAGTGAACGGCAAAAGTATAGGCGGAAAAAAGGGTTGTGCTTTTATTGTGGTGATTCAGCTCATGTTATATCAGCATGCTCTAAACGCACAAAAAAGGTTGATAAGTCTGTTGCCATTAGTACTTTACAGTCTAAGTTCATTCTGTCTGTGACTCTGATTTGTTCATTATCATCCATTTCCGTCGATGCCTATGTGGATTCAGGCGCTGCCCTGAGTCTTATGGATTGGTCATTTGCCAATCGCTGTGGGTTTAGTCTGGAGCCTCTGGAAGTCCCTATTCCTTTGAAGGGAATTGACTCTACACCTTTGGCTATGAATAAACCTCAGTACTGGACACAAGTGACCATGCGTATGACTCCCGTTCATCAGGAGGTGATTCGCTTCCTGGTACTGTATAATTTGCATGATGTTCTAGTACTTGGTCTGCCATGGTTACAAACTCATAATCCAGTCCTTGACTGGAAATCAGTGTCTGTGTTAAGCTGGGGTTGTCAGGGGGTTCATGATGATGCACCTCCGATTTCTATTGCTTCATCTACTCCTTCTGAGATTCCTGTGTTTTTGTCTGACTATCGGGATGTTTTTGAGGAGCCTAAGCTCAGTTCGCTTCCTCCTCACAGGGATTGCGATTGTGCTATAAATTTAATTCCGGGCAGTAAATTTCCTAAAGGTCGTTTGTTCAATCTGTCAGTGCCAGAGCATACTGCTATGCGGGATTATGTTAAGGAGTCCTTGGAAAAGGGACATATCCGTCCATCTTTGTCCCCTTTGGGAGCAGGTTTTTTTTTCGTGGCCAAGAAAGATGGTTCCTTGAGGCCTTGTATAGATTATCGTCTTTTGAATAAGATTACCGTAAAATATCAGTATCCTTTGCCATTGTTGACTGATTTGTTTGCTCGCATTAAGGGGGCTATATGGTTCACTAAGATTGATCTTCGGGGTGCGTATAATCTTATACGAATAAAGCAAGGTGATGAGTGGAAAACCGCATTTAATACGCCTGAGGGCCATTTTGAGTATTTGGTAATGCCTTTTGGACTTTCTAATGCTCCTTCAGTCTTCCAGTCCTTTATGCACGATATTTTCCGTGAATATCTGGATGAATTTATGATTGTGTATTTGGATGATATTTTGGTTTTTTCTGATGACTGGGAGTCTCATGTTCAGCAGGTCAGGAAGGTGTTTCAGGTCCTGCGGGCCAATTCCTTGTTTGTAAAAGGCTCAAAGTGTCTCTTTGGAGTCCAGAAGATTTCTTTCTTGGGGTATATTTTTTCCCCTTCTACTATTGAGATGGATCCCGTCAAGGTTCAGGCTATTTGTGACTGGACGCAGCCTACATCTCTTAAGAGTCTACAGAAGTTCTTGGGCTTTGCTAATTTCTATCGTCGTTTTATAACTAATTTTTCTAGTGTTGTTAAGCCTTTGACGGATTTGACTAAGAAGGGTGCTGATGTTGCTAATTGGTCTCCTGCGGCTGTGGAGGCCTTTCAGGAACTTAAGCGCCGGTTTTCTTCTGCTCCTGTGTTGCGTCAGCCAGATGTTTCGCTCCCTTTTCAGGTTGAGGTTGATGCTTCCGAGATTGGAGCGGGGGCGGTTTTGTCACAGAGAAGCTCCGATGGCTCAGTGATGAAGCCATGCGCGTTTTTTTCTAGAAAGTTTTCGCCGGCTGAGCGGAATTATGATGTTGGTAATCGGGAACTTTTGGCCATGAAGTGGGCATTTGAGGAGTGGCGTCATTGGCTAGAGGGTGCTAGACATCGTGTGGTGGTCTTGACTGATCACCTCTCGTGTCTCCCCTTTTCCCCATAGTTTGTAAGCTTGCGAGCAGGGCCCTCACTCCTCCTGGTATCTGTTTTGAACTGTATTTCTGTTATGCTGTAATGTCTATTGTCTGTACAAGTCCCCTCTATAATTTGTAAAGCGCTGCGGAATATGTTGGCGCTATATAAATAAAAATTATTATTATATTATTATTATCACAAAAATTTGATTTACCTTGAGTCTGCCAGGCGTCTGAATCCTAGACAGGCTCGTTGGTCACTGTTTTTCTCTCGTTTCAATTTTGTGGTTTCATACCTGCCAGGTTCAAAGAATGTGAAGGCGGATGCTCTTTCTAGGAGTTTTGTGCCTGACTCCCTTGGAAATTCTGAGCCCTCTGGTATCCTTAGGGATGGGGTGATTTTGTCTGCTGTCTCCCCAGACTTGCGACGTGCTTTGCAGGAGTTTCAGGTGGCTAAACCTGATCGTTGTCCGCCTGAGAGACTGTTTGTTCCGGATAATTGGACCAGTAGAGTCATCTCCGAGGTCCATTCTTCTGCGTTGGCAGGTCATCCTGGAATATTTGGTACTAGAGACTTGGTGGCCAGGTCTTTTTGGTGGCCTTCCTTGTCGAGGGATGTGCGTTCTTTTGTGCAGTCTTGTGAGGTTTGTGCTCGGGCTAAGCCTTGCTGTTCTCGGGCCAGTGGATTGTTGTCACCTTTGCCTATCCCGAAGAGGCCTTGGACGCACATTTCCATGGACTTTATTTCGGATCTCCCTGTCTCTCAAAAAATGTCCGTCATCTGGGTTGTGTGTGATCGCTTTTCTAAAATGGTTCATCTGGTACCCTTGCCTAAGTTGCCTTCCTCCTCTGAGTTGGTCCCTCTGTTTTTTCAGAATGTGGTTCGTTTGCATGGGATTCCTGAGAACATCGTTTCTGACAGGGGATCCCAGTTTGTGTCTAGATTTTGGCGGACTTTCTGTGCTAAGATGGGCATTGATTTGTCCTTTTCGTCTGCATTCCATCCTCAGACGAATGGCCAGACTGAGCGAACTAATCAGACCTTGGAAACTTATTTAAGGTGTTTTGTTTCTGCTGATCAGGATGACTGGGTTACCTTTTTGCCGCTGGCCGAGTTTGCGCTTAATAATCGGGCTAGTTCTGCTACCTTGGTTTCTCCTTTCTTTTGTAATTCGGGGTTTCATCCTCGTTTTTCCTCTGGTCAGGTGGAACCTTCTGATTGTCCTGGAGTGGACATGGTGGTGGATAGGTTGCATCGGATTTGGAGTCATGTGGTGGACAATTTGAAGTTGTCCCAGGAGAAGGCTCAGCAGTTTGCTAATCGCCGTCGCCGCGTGGGTCCTCGACTTCTTGTTGGTGACTTGGTGTGGTTGTCTTCTCGTTTTGTTCCTATGAAGGTCTCTTCTCCTAAGTTCAAGCCTCGGTTCATCGGTCCCTATAGGATCTTGGAAATTCTTAACCCTGTGTCGTTTCGTTTGGATCTCCCGGCATCGTTTGCTATTCATAATGTGTTTCATCGGTCGTTGTTGCGGAAGTATGAGGTACCTGTTGTTCCTTCTCTTGAGCCTCCTGCTCCAGTGCTGGTGGAGGGAGAATTGGAGTATGTTGTGGAGAAGATCTTGGATTCTCGTGTTTCCAGACGGAAACTCCAGTATTTGGTCAAGTGGAAGGGTTATGGTCAGGAGGATAATTCTTGGGTGGTTGCCTCGGATGTTCATGCTGATGATTTGGTTCGCGCTTTTCATAGGGCTCATCCTGGTCGCCCTGGTGGTTCTCGTGAGGGTTCGGTGACCCCTCCTCAAGGGGGGGGGTACTGTTGTGAGTTCTGTTTTTGGGCTCCCTCTGGTGGTTACTGATGGTACTGGGTGACTTGTCTTTCCTGGGTTTCTGGGTTCCACCTGTTCCATCAGCATATGGGAGTTTCCTATTTAACCTGGCTTTGCTGGCATTTCCTCGCCGGTTATCAATGTATCCAGTGTGTCTTGTTACCTCTGCTCCCTGCTCCTAGAACCTTCTGGACAAGCTAAGTTTGGATTTTCCTGTTTTGTGTTTTGCTTAATTTGGTTTTTAGTCCAGCCTGCAGATATGTGATTCTCTGCTGCTGGTTGCTCTAGTGGGCTGAAATTGCTTTTCATGTACCATGAGTTGGCACATGAGTTCAAGTAATTTCAGGATGGTTTTTTGAAGGGTTTTTCGCTGACCGCGCAGTTCACTTTTGTATCCTCTGCTATCTAGCTTTAGCGGGCCTCATTTTGCTGAAACTGTTTTCATACTACGTATGTGCTTTCCTCTCATTTCACCGTCATTATATGTGGGGGGCTGCTATTTGCTGTGGGGTATTTCTCTGGAGGCAAGAGAGGTCTGTGTTTCTTCTGATAGGGGAAGTTAGATCTTCGGCTGGAGCGAGACGTCTAGGATCATCGTAGGCACGTTCCCCGGCTACTTTTATTTGTGTGTTAGGTTCAGGGTCGCGGTCAGCTCAGGTTCCATCGCCCTAGAGCTTGTTTGTATCTGTGCTTGTCCTTTTTGTGATCCCCTGCCATTGGGATCATGACACCTCCTTGCACAAAAGGTTTGTTGCCCTCCTACGGCCCCGCCACGTCTCCTGGTGTACTGGCCTGTCTCCTGGTAGCGCCTCCAGCCTCTGGACACCACGCTGACAGACAGTGCAAACCTTCTTGCCACAGCTCGCATTGATGTGCCATCCTGGATGAGCTGCACTACCTGTGCTACTTATGTGGGTTGTAGAGTCCGTCTCATGCTACCACGAGTGTGAAAGCACAACCAACATTCAAAAGTGACCAAAACTTCAACCAAAAAGCATTGGTACTGAGATGTGGTCTCTTGTCCCCACCTGCACAACCACTCCTTGAGTGCGTCTTGATAATTGCCAATTTCCATCTGTTGTCTATTCCATTTGCAAAACAGCATGCGAAATTGATTGTCAAACACTGTTGCTTCCTAAGTGGATGCGTTTCGACTGCACTAGGCAGTCTTACTCATGACTCATGAGTAAGACTGCCTAGTGCAGTCGAAATGCGTCGACTGGGTCATGTCAACTATGTACATTTTTCTTTTGTATACACTATAATTTCCTTTGAAAAAGAAAAAGAAAATGAAAATCCTGTCCTGTTGAGCCGACTCCAATTTTTTCTATTTTCCTTGATGTGAGGCCAGGGTGAGACCAGTGTCTGAGCCCCAGGTGGATGAGCATAGAGCAACTGGGTGAGCTGGAATCAAGTTTCTATAGTTGTGGATGAGGTTCTTTATTTTCTCAGATGGTAAAGCTGCCCACTCTTCTTGTGGCAAAAAGCCTCCAGTTCCTGTAAATTCCTAGGCTGTCTAGCATGAACTGCACGCTTGAGATCTCCCCAGAGTGGCTCAATGATATTGAGGTCAGAAGACTAAGATGGCCACTCCAGAAGCTTCACTTTGTTCTTCTGAAGCAAATGACAGGTCGACTTGTCCTTGTGTTTTGGATCGATGTCATGTTGGAGCGTCCAAGTACGTGCCATGCGCTGCTTCTGGGCTGAGGAGTGCAAATTTGCCTCCAGTATTTGCTGATAACGTGCTGCAATCATCTTTCCTTCAACTTTGACCAAGATTCCTGTGCCAGCTTGGTGTCCAGGCTAACTCCTTAAGGAGTTTGAAAGGCTTGTAAAATGGTATTTGTTGCCCATAGCAGCCAATCAGAGCTTGCCTTTCATCTTTCCAGAGATGTTTAAAGAATAAAAGCTCAACTCTGATTGTTTGCTAGATACAATATGGACAATTCTCTTCTAACAGCGTTGTAATGAACAATGACTTCCAAGATTTTCCTCGGTTCTCTAATGAAATCTCTTTTCGTCTTGACTTATCAATATTTTCCTGCTTCGATCTGTTCTGTGGATAATCCAGGAGGCAAAATTGATTCCTCCATTCTCTTCGGGAATACATAAGAGGGATTAATTTAATCGCCTAGCAGGACATTGAGATAAAGGGGCTGGAGGATGGGGGATAAAATCTTTGTAAATTGAGCAGATAATCTAAAATCTATTCAGACACCGTCCCTTGACGCCAGCTGGACGTCATAATCCCGATGGCGGTTTCTTGACCAATTAGAGGGGAAGACATATAATCTCCATCGATAAAAGGGCTCTGAAGATGAGGACCCAGACCTCAGGGGCTAATTAACCGCTATCCAATTGTCTCCAGTCAGAAAATGTAATATAAAAAAAAAACAAACATATTTAACTACGGCTGGCGAGAAAATGAGAAGGGACTTAATGTTACAAGACGCAACGCGTTTCAGGCTCAGAGAACTGCTAAATTGTGTTTGGAATGAGAAAGTGTGCCTGTCTCTATCCGTATCTCTAAAGAAAGTCCTTTTCATCAATAAATGCACAACCACAATCCCACCAGCGAAATGCAAATGTTTTCTGATGTCAAAACAAAATTTCCATTGATGCTGTATGTGAGTGATGTCTCACAAAATGGCTACTTCCTATCCACCATGTCTTCTTATGTGGCCCATTGCATACAAAATGGTCACCTCCTTTTGTGTATGAATTATGGTCTCCTACAAAATGACCATCTCTATGTAGGAGTGATGGTGTCATACAACATGGTTCCCTCCAATGTGTATAAATGACCACTATGTATGAATAATAATATCATTGAATACAGCCCTCTAAAATGGCTGTAAAAGATGATGTAATATAAAATGGCTGCATCTGAGGTAAAAAAAATTATCCCTATCAGTCGATATGAGTCCATCCATGTATGGTAAAAGCATGTGAGGCACCAAGAGCCTCTTTCCTCACTGATATCACTACAGTTTCCTCTCTGGACATAATTTAATCCCGCGCTTCAGACACACGTCACCCGTACCCAGAAACGTGATATTTGAGAAGAAAATGGTCCTCATTACCAGACGTTGGATATACTCAGCCAACAAATAATCCATACTCTTCCTCCAGTACCTGAGAATGGCGGGTTGAGAAAATTGGAGCACCAAGAATCCTTCAGGGCCCACAGCCTTGTTGTTTCATTGAGGCGCCGCAGCTCATCCCGAAATGGCACTTAGAAATGAGCTGCCTTGTTGTTACCCAACAATCAGCTCTCGTCCTCCACCACTGACCAACTGCCATTACCGTAATCCCAGAAAGTGAGTAATAACGTGTGTGCTTCCCAATATCAATAACATGAACTGGTCTCACCCCACGTGTCACTACGCTGCCGCCACCGAGGCTCTGTGGCATACGCTCTTCTCAGTTCCCAAAAAATGAGGCATTTTCTGAGAAAGAAATGCATCATAGGAAAAGCGTGACCTACGCGCTTCAGGCCGTGAGAAGGAATGAACTAGGTCTGTCTGCGCGCCGGCTGCAACGCTCGACCTACAGCCCCCATACGCTGGCCTCAATCCTGGATTGGAAAGCTGTGGGAACGGTCGCCTGTGGGGTATTGGACGTTCCCAGGGTCCCTTTCAAAAATGACATAGGAATAGCTGAGAGTCTTGGCTGCGTCCCAATGTATCAGCCATAACGTCTGAGGACACAGGCAACTGCCGAGGAGGAGAAACCGTCTCATGCTTCCTCTGAAGAGGCTCTCCGTGAGAAGGGGGGAAAAGGGGAGGCATGAGCGTGTATCTAAGCTGATACTGTGTGCTGAGCTGTGTACCTCAGCCTTCCATGTGTGGTACTGTGTAATAAGCTGTGTATGTCAGCCTTTCATGTGCGGTACTGTGTGTTGAGCTGTGCATCTCAGCCCTCCATGTGCGGTACTGTGTGTTGAGCTGTGCATCTCAGCCCTCCATGTGCGGTACTGTGTGTTGAGCTGTGTACCTCAGCCTTCCATGTGTGGTACTGTGTAATAAGCTGTGTATGTCAGCCTTTCATGTGCGGTACTGTGTGTTGAGCTGTGTATCTCAGCCCTCCATGTGTGGTACTTTGTAATCTGTGTATGTCAGCCTTTCATGTGCGGTACTGTGTGCTGAGCTGTGTACCTCAGCCTTCCATGTGTGGTACTGTGTAATAAACTGTGTATGTCAGCCTTTCATGTGCGGTACTGTGTGCTGAGCTGTGCATCTCAGCCCTCCATGTGCGGTACTGTGTGTTGAGCTGTGTATCTCAGCCTTCCATGTGTGGTACTGTGTAATAAACTGTGTATGTCAGCCTTTCATGTGCGGTACTGTGTGTTGAGCTGTGCATCTCAGCCCTCCATGTGCGGTACTGTGTGCTGAGCTGTGTATCTCAGCCTTCCATGTGTGGTACTGTGTAATAAACTGTGTATGTCAGCCTTTCATGTGCGGTACTGTGTGTTGAGCTGTGCATCTCAGCCCTCCATGTGCGGTACTGTGTGCTGAGCTGTGTATCTCAGCCCTCCATGTGTGGTACTGTGTAATAAGCTGTGTATGTCAGCCTTTCATGTGCGGTACTGTGTGTTGAGCTGTGCATCTCAGCCCTCCATGTGCGGTACTGTGTGTTGAGCTGTGTATCTCAGCCTTCCATGTGTGGTACTGTGTAATAAACTGTGTATGTCAGCCTTTCATGTGCGGTACTGTGTGTTGAGCTGTGCATCTCAGCCCTCCATGTGCGGTACTGTGTGCTGAGCTGTGTATCTCAGCCCTCCATGTGTGGTACTGTGTAATAAGCTGTGTATGTCAGCCTTTCATGTGCGGTACTGTGTGTTGAGCTGTGCATCTCAACCCTCCATGTGCGGTACTGTGTGTTGAGCTGGGTATCTCAGCCCTCCATGTGTGGTACTGTGTAATAAACTGTGTATGTCAGCCTTTCATGTGCGGTACTGTGTGTTGAGCTGTGCATCTCAGCCCTCCATGTGCGGTACTGTGTGCTGAGCTGTGTATCTCAGCCCTCCATGTGTGGTACTGTGTAATAAGCTGTGTATGTCAGCCTTTCATGTGCGGTACTGTGTGTTGAGCTGTGCATCTCAACCCTCCATGTGCGGTACTGTGTGTTGAGCTGGGTATCTCAGCCCTCCATGTGTGGTACTGTGTAATAAACTGTGTATGTCAGCCTTTCATGTGCGGTACTGTGTGTTGAGCTGTGCATCTCAACCCTCCATGTGCGGTACTGTGTGTTGAGCTGTGTATCTCAGCCTTCCATGTGTGGTACTGTGTAATAAGCTGTGTATCTCAGCCCTCCATGTGCGGTACTGTGTGTTGAGCTGTGCATCTCAACCCTCCATGTGCGGTACTGTGTGTTGAGCTGTGTATCTCAGCCTTCCATGTGTGGTACTGTGTAATAAGCTGTGTATGTCAGCCTTTCATGTGCGGTACTGTGTGTTGAGCTGTGTATCTCAGCCCTCCATGTGCGGTACTGTGTAATAAGCTGTGTATGTCAGCCTTTCATGTGCGGTACTGTGTGTTGAGCTGTGTATCTCAGCCCTCCATGTGCGGTACTGTGTAATAAGCTGTGTATGTCAGCCTTTCATGTGCGGTACTGTGTGTTGAGCTGTGCATCTCAGCCCTCCATGTGCGGTACTGTGTGCTGAGCTGTGTATCTCAGCCCTCCATGTGTGGTACTGTGTAATAAGCTGTGTATGTCAGCCTTTCATGTGCGGTACTGTGTGTTGAGCTGTGCATCTCAGCCCTCCATGTGCGGTACTGTGTGCTGAGCTGTGTATCTCAGCCCTCCATGTGTGGTACTGTGTAATAAGCTGTGTATGTCAGCCTTTCATGTGCGGTACTGTGTGTTGAGCTGTGCATCTCAACCCTCCATGTGCGGTACTGTGTGTTGAGCTGGGTATCTCAGCCCTCCATGTGTGGTACTGTGTAATAAACTGTGTATGTCAGCCTTTCATGTGCGGTACTGTGTGTTGAGCTGTGCATCTCAACCCTCCATGTGCGGTACTGTGTGTTGAGCTGTGTATCTCAGCCTTCCATGTGTGGTACTGTGTAATAAGCTGTGTATCTCAGCCCTCCATGTGCGGTACTGTGTGTTGAGCTGTGCATCTCAACCCTCCATGTGCGGTACTGTGTGTTGAGCTGTGTATCTCAGCCTTCCATGTGTGGTACTGTGTAATAAGCTGTGTATGTCAGCCTTTCATGTGCGGTACTGTGTGTTGAGCTGTGTATCTCAGCCCTCCATGTGCGGTACTGTGTAATAAGCTGTGTATGTCAGCCTTTCATGTGCGGTACTGTGTGTTGAGCTGTGTATCTCAGCCGCTCACATGTGGCACCAGCTGACCTTCTGGATCTTTCTTCACAACACGTTGGCGGCAGCCCTCTAGGCGTCTTCACCCGGCCGTCTCCAGCTCACAGTCAGCATTAATGACCAAGTTGATTGTCTTCGTACTTATTTGCATGTCATTACCCAGAATCCCCCTCACCGGTGGTTAGACCATGGCAGGCTGTCATTAGGCCTGCACCAGGAGATGCCAAGAGCTTTAGAATATGCTAATAATCATGGTTAGCGGCAGGGCTGCTCCGACAGCATGGGGTTGACTCTGCCTTCTCTCTCCACATTTTACGTGAGCACTAAAGAGTATAAAATGGCTGTGACATGGAGCGCAGGAAGCAGAATTGTGTGTGACACGTGCCCAGAGACACCGGGCCAGGTAATGAAATCCTATGAGCCAGCCAGGCAGAACATGCTGTGAATTTGTAATGTAATGGAGAGTTTATTCGAGCAAGACGCACCGCAAGCTTCCCTCGTCAACTCAATTTATACCTTGGCTCCAGGGAGGAGGCGGCGTGAGGAGATACGAGGGCGACACTGCTCAGCCATCTTGTGTGAATGGGAGAGGAACACAAACTAATATTCCTCACTTATATACACGTCCCCGGCCACATGCACCAATGACACGGGAGCCCAAGAGCGTCAGGGCCGAGAACATGGTGTAGACCAGAGGTCCCCAACGTTTCTGACCTTAAGAGCCACATTCAGCTCTTAGAGAGGGTCGCGAGCCACATTCAGCTCCCACCCCCTCACAATAGTGGCAACCAAAACCTCATTACAGGCATAATGGTAACCAAAGCTTTTCCACAAAAATCAATCACCCCAAAGCAGTATACAAAGATACCCCCCATTCAGTATTCTCCTATAAAGCACTCCCAAGACACTATCACATCCAGCTTCAAACACCTCCTCTGACAGGTAGTGTCATCCTGTCTCCAGCGTAGCATACTTAAATAATCTCAAAACCCCTAAGACTAGTAGATGTGTACCCAGATCTGCTCTTCTGTGCAGGGCTGCTCACAAAATTCACCATTTTCAGATGTGCTCTTCATACCTGTTTGCTAGAACAGGAGCTAATGCTCAAAGCTGACAGACAGCCGCAAGCCACAATTCATGGGACCGCGAGCCACATGTGGCTCCCGAGCTACAGGTTGGGGACCCCTGGTGTAGACCATAGAGGCAGTATTATAGTAGTTATATTCTTGTACATAGGGGGCAGTATTATAGTAGTTATATTCTTCTACATAGGGGCAGTATTATAGTAGTTATATTCTTGTACATAGGAGCAGTATTATAGTAGTTATATTCTTGTACATAGGGGCAGTATTATAGTAGTTATATTCTTGTACATAGGAGCAGTATTATAGTAGTTATATTCTTGTATATAGGGAGCAGTATTATAGTAGTTATATTCTTCTACATAGGGGCAGTATTATAGTAGTTATATTCTTGTACATAGGAGCAGTATTATAGTAGTTATATTCTTGTACATAGGGGCAGTATTATAGTAGTTATATTCTTGTACATAGGAGCAGTATTATAGTAGTTATATTCTCGTACATAGGAGGCAGTATTATAGTAGTTATATTCTTGTACATAGAGGCAGTAGTATAGTAGTTATATTCTTGTACATAGGAGGCAGTATTATAGTAGGTATATTCTTGTGCATAGGGGGCAGTATTATAGTAGTTATATTCTTGTGCATAGGAGCAGTATTATAGTAGTTATATTCTCCTACATAGGAGGCAGTATTATAGTAGGTATATTCTTGTGCATAGGGGGCAGTATTATAGTAGTTATATTCTTGTACATGGGAGCAGTATTATAGTAGTTATATTCTTGTACATAACAGCAGTATAATAGTAGTTATATTCTTGTACATAGAGGGCAGTATTATAGTACCGTAGTTATATTCTTGTACATAGGAGCAGTATAATAGTAGTTATATTCTTGTACATAGGAACAGTATTATAGTAGTTATATTCTTGTACATAGGGGCAGTATTATAGTAGTTATATTCTTGTATATAGAGGGCAGTATAATAGTAGTTATATTCTTGTACATAGGAACAGTATTTTAGTAGTTATATTCTTGTACATAGGAGCAGTATTATAGTAGTTATATTCTTGTACATAGGAGCAGTATAATAGTAGTTATATTCTTGTACATAGGAACAGTATTATAGTAGTTATATTTTTGTACATAGGGGCAGTATTATAGTAGTTATATTCTTGTACATAGAGGGCAGTATAATAGTAGTTATATTCTTGTACATAGGAACAGTATTTTAGTAGTTATATTCTTGTACATAGGGGCAGTATTATAGTAGTTATATTCTTGTGCATAGGAGCAGTATAATAGTAGTTATATTCTTGTACATAGGAACAGTATTTTAGTAGTTATATTCTTGTACATAGGAGCAGTATTATAGTAGTTATATTCTTGTACATAGGAGCAGTATAATAGTAGTTATATTCTTGTACATAGGAACAGTATTTTAGTAGTTATATTCTTGTCCATAGGAGCAGTATTATAGTAGTTATATTCTTGTACATAGGGGCAGTATTATAGTAGTGATATTCTTGTACATAGGATCAGTATTATAGTAGTTATATTCTTGTACATAGGGGCAGTATTATAGTAGTTATATTCTTGTACATAGGGGCAGTATTAGGCCGGGGTCACACTAGACCGTAATACGGACGAGTGCAATGCGATAAAAAAACGCATAGCGTTCGTCCCAATGTTAATCTATGGGGCAGCTCCCATCATCCAATATTTTCTCGGCCGTATTCAGGATCCGAGTGAAATCGCAGCATGCTGCGATTGTCCGCTTATCTCGGCCGAGAATCGCCAATGAAAGTCTATGGGGGTGAGAAAAAATAGCACAGCACACGGACCATCAGTGTGACTTGCGAGAAATTCTCAGGCATTGGGCAGGTGACAGGAAAGGCTCAGCCATTATTTGCTCATTTTGCAAGTGTGTGAGAAAATCTTGCCATACGGATGCCATACGGATGTCACACGGATGTCATACGGATCATTTGATGCGAGGAAATCGCATCCTCGCACTGCACACGGATCACTGTTTTGGTAACATTTGTGCGATTCTCGTCCGTCAAATACGGACCGTTTTTTTATATGTTGTGTGTGTCCCCGGCCTAATAGTAGTTATATTCTCGTACATAGGAGGCAGTATTATAGTAGGTATATTCTTGTGCATAGGGGGCAGTATTATAGTAGTTATATTCTTGTACATGGGAGCAGTATTATAGTAGTTATATTCTTGTACATAGGGGCAGTAATATAGTAGTTATATTCTTGTACATAACAGCAGTACAATAGTAGTTATATTCTTGTACATAGGGGGCAGTATTATAGTAGTTATTTTCTTGTACATAGGAACAGTATTTTAGTAGTTATATTCTTGTACATAGGGGCAGTATTATAGTATTTATATTCTTGTACATAGAGGCAGTATTATAGTAGTTATGTTCTTGTACATAGGAGGCAGTATTATAGTAGGTATATTCTTGTGCATAGGGGGCAGTATTATAGTAGTTATATTCTTGTGCATAGGAGCAGTATTATAGCAGTTATATTCTCGTACATAGGAGGCAGTATTATAGTAGGTATATTCTTGTGAATAGGGGGCAGTATTAAAGTAGTAATATTCTTGTACATAGGGGGCAGTATTATAGTAGTTATATTGTTGTACATGGGAACAGTATTATAGTAGTTATATTCTTGTACATAGGGGACAGTATTATAGTAGTTATATTCTTGTACATAGGAGCAGTATTATAGTAGTTATATTCTTGTACATAGGGGACAGTATTATAGTAGTTATATTCTTGTACATGGGAGCAGTATTATAGTAGTTATATTCTTGTACATGACAGCAGTATAATAGTAGTTATATTCTTGTACATAGGGGACAGTATTATAGTAGTTATATTCTTGTACATAGGAGCAGTATTATAGTAATTATATTCTTGTACATAGGGGACAGTATTATAGTAGTTATATTCTTGTACATGGGAGCAGTATTATAGTAGTTATATTCTTGTACATAGGGGACAGTATTATAGTAGTTATATTCTTGTACAGAGGGGAAAGTATATACTGTAGTAGTTATATTCTTGTACATAGGGAGAGTATTATAGTAGTTACAGTTTTATAGATCTTTAGGAATAAATTAATAACTTTATCACCCAGTGTTGCTCCTTGGGGGATCTAAATGTGATCTAAAAATATAAAACCTTTTGCACTCTACCACCAAAGCAAATCTCTTAATCTGTAATTTGCAAGACATGACAACAATTTCACAGCTTATTTTGGAGGAGATGAATTTATCATCTGGTAATTTCATTAGTTGATTAGATTAGGATTTAATAATTTATATGTTGATTAGAGTATTTTGATTAGCTGCTTTAAAGTCTTTGACGTCATACTACTAAGGACCTGATCATTATGTGATAGGCTTCCTTTAATGTGGCACCCAAATAAGTTCACAATATGGCTGTGACACAAGAGGTTTAATATGATAAAATGATTTTACTCCAGCCCCGGACTAGTTTTCTTTAACTTGACACTGAGTATGTAACTGGACCTTTCGCAGCAGCTGTTTATGGAAAAGGTCAGATATATAACGTGTTTTTGTAAGACTTAGTTTCTCATAGTTGAAACCTCCAATATATAACTCAACGACCTTTCAGTAAAAAGTTGAGAAATGTGAATTATTATGACTATTGATGAGCGAATACACTCGTTACTCGAGATTTCTCGAGCATGCTCGGTGGTCCTCCGAGTATTTTTTAGTGCTCGGAGATTTAGTTTTCATCGCCGCAGCTGAATGATTTACATCTGTTAGCCAGGCTGAGTACATGTGGGGGTTGCCTGGTTGCTAGGGAATCCACACATGTGATCAAGCTGGCTAAGAGATGTAAATCATTCAGCTTTGGCGATGAAAACTAAAGCTGCGAGCACTAAAAAATACTCGGAGGACCCCCGAGCATGCTTGAGAAATCTCGAGTAACGAGTATCGCTCATCACTAATTATGACCCATGTTTTTAATTACTATGTAGGGCTCTTTCTGCCCTGGAACATGTCTGAGGAGTATGTTCTAATCTACATGTTCCTCAGAAGGTCCTTCTCTGGGATTTTGTGCCCTGGTCCTGGGTTTATATCTATCTGAAAACAAAACAGATGTCACTGGACAGTTTGCTTTTTCCCTTATCTCTGTGAGTGCAAGGGGATGTAAACAGAAGCCATCATATGACAGAGTTTTCGTTTAACCTTAGCTCAGTGAGTGCAAAAGTGTAAAAACAGCGCAGTCATCACGTCACAGAGTTTTCTTTTAAACATAATTTCTGAGTGCAAGGAAGTGAAAACAGAGCAGCCATCATATGACAGTTTTCTTTTATCCTTAGCTCGATGAGTGCAAGGGAGTGAAAACACAGCAACCATCATATGACAGTTTTCTTTTATTCTTAGGTCAGTAAGTGCAAGGGAGTGAAAACAGCAGTCATCATATGATAGAATATTCTTTTAACCATCATTGTGTGAGTGCAAGGGGGTGAAAACAGAAAACTATGTAGTATGGCAGATTTTTTCTTTTCACCTTACCTCTGTTAGCACAAGGGGGTGTAAAACAGAGGAGCCATCATTTGACAGTTTCACCATCCTTGCATTTGGCATTGGCAATGTTTTCTCAGTAGATGTGGCTGTATGTGTTTCATAATGTTGGATACTCACATGTAAAGGGATCATTTATGTGTGGAGGTCTCAGTTTGATACTCAGGCACCATCTTCATATATGAATATGTGCAACTAGCGGTACTGTAGACTGTCGATTCCTGACTAGCAATTGGTATCACAGACTAGACTCGCTACCTTTAGACGCCGTAACAAGATTCTGTTTTATTAGAGCTCTGTGTTTCTCTGCCGGCTGCTACATTTTTGTCCATTCTCTGTTTCTACCTTAACCCCCCACAGACAGTACCCAATTATCTACGACGAGACACCACTCCGCCGTCGCCTGTAAGACCAATTTTGCTTCAATTTGGACCTCTTAAATGGCCTGAAATTATAATCTGTGAGAAGGGGTGGGGGATGGGCCTGCGTGCTTTTAGGGTTAATTTCCACTCCATTTCCTTCCATCTGCTGGGTAATGACAGGGAGTGATTTTCTACACTTCTCCGCTCCTCACTGGTTCCACGTGCGTGCGGCGCTTTTCTCACCGGGAGGATGTCAAAAACAGGAAACGCATTCTCCCCAGTGTGAGCACTCTCAATGTCTTCTGGTTAGGACTCTGACTGCAAATTACCCTTTGCATAAAATGAGAGATTTGCTGACACTTGATCATTTCCATCATGACCGAAGCGGAGATGGCTTTATGCTGCATTATAAGCGCGGTGCGACATTCTGCGCATGAGCGCCATGGATTGGTGATATGTCCTGCAGATTATTGCACTACTGACCGTTACAAAACGAGCAAAATTAAATAATACAAGAGTTACCAAACAAACAAGTAATGTCCCTTTATGGGATAAGTGCTGGTTGTCATGGCGGACGTCTCGCTGATGACTGGCCTCTTCTGTTTGTGCTGAATGATTAAGCCAAGGCGAACGGTCAAGTGGGATTGTAGAGCGTAGGAGGGGCGGCAAGCTGCTAATAAGTACACAATACAGACGTGGTATCAGATTGGATCAACATTCCTATTAATCAGGCCTTCGCTTGCTTAGACCGGGGTTCAGGAGGTCCAGCGTATTACCAGTCTATATAGCCAGAACGATGCCGTGTGAAATGAATACTGACACACATGGAGATAAACGATACCACCACATACGGGCTGTACCTGGCCTCAGGAGTGCTGATGACAATGTATATAGATTTAACCCTCAATGCCATTTCATGGGGTAAGAGGGAGACTGTCATGCCCACAACACTCAACTCTAAGACCAGAGCACGTCACATTATCCCACAGTACCTTCATAATGACAGTCATAATGGAGATAACCATACTATACCCATATGAGGTAACCAGTGTCCAAAGCCAAGTACAGTAACAGTGCCCTCAAAAGAGGCCACAAAATAGCTACTGCCCCCTAATGACAGCCATTGTGTCCCATAATGGAGATAAGCATACTATGCCCATAAGGGGTAACCAGTGTCCAGAGCCAAGTAAAGTAACAGTGCCCTCATAAGAGGCAATGAAATAGCTACTGCCCCATAGTGACAGCTATGGTGCCCTTTAATAGATCTACCCATACTATTCCCATAAGGGGCAGCCAGCTTGCCAACTGTGCCCTAGTAAGAGACCATGCGACAGCTAGTGCTCCCATAATGACAACCATGATGTCCCACAAAAGGGATAACCATACTGTTCTCTTGAGGAATAGTCAGCGACCAAAGTCAAATATAGTAAAACTGCACCCATAAGACATCCAATGCCTCAATAACGACAGCCATTGTGCCTCATATTAGAGAATACCATACTGTGCCTATAAGGGAACACAGGACAGCCAGAGTTCACATGAGTCCTCAGAAGGACCACTTCTAGAGTTCCAGATTGATCCAATTGGGTGCTGTACAGCCTTAATTGGTAAAAATGTAGGGTAAGATGTGTGCACCCAATTTTTCTAAAGTTCGGGGATGTATTTAAGTGTTGACCAGATATATGTACTACACCTGGTATCACTGCTATGCAAGAGAATGTGAAAAAAGGGGGGATACGGCCTGGGTACTCTTGTATGGCCTAGTATGGTTTTGGTCGTTTGTGGTGTTTTGATTTTGTTTTTGGTGTCACTCTGGCTTTTTATCTATGTTGGACACATTCTCTTGGATAAATCAGAACTTTTGTGTCGGCCTATTACTGCAAAAAACTGTCCCTTTATCAGTACATTAGGTAATTATGATTTAGTCTCCTGGAACATTTGGAGTATTTCTTGGTAGTTATTTAGGCTATATTGCGATATCGAATTTGTCTTGTCTCACTGGTGTCCCCAATTTATAGGTCCTATGGGGGCCCCGACCAGTATCAAGAAATATCTCTGTTATGTTCAGATTATAAAATGAAGAATCAGAGAGTCTGGTGTCTAATATGAGAAGGTAGTTGCTCCAGTCCACTAAATAGGGGAGTGAATAGTTAGTAATAAGAACACTCTTATAGGTCTATTTATCATCAAGTCAGGACAGGACCATTAAGTCATCAAGAAGATCTAGTACTAGCCATCTAGGTATACTATTCTGATTCAAGAAAATTAAAGATATTCCTCCTCTTTCTCACCTACCTGTTCTATTCTTACTGCACCCCCTGCCACCATAGGGCCCTATAGGGTGAGTTGGGAAAGCCGTCGTGGAGCGGGGGCACCAGTGCGCAGGTATTAGGGTGTCAACCTCCGTTGGTAGGTAGGTACATATAGGCCAGTTTAGGGGTAGGCATCTCCCCTGGTGTTTTTCATCACTTTTTTGGTATGATGTGATTTGTTTTAGTATCTGGTTATTATTATTTTTGTTGATATTTGTTTAATAAAGTTATGGTTATTCCATGAGAAGGTGAGAGCATGTAGAATCACTCCATGTGTGAAACAATATGTCCTCACTCCACTCTCATCAGTGCTTCTATTGTGTTCTTATTTCAGAGCCTCTTGGATCATAATGAATATCCCCTAATATCCGGATACCACCCTCTCATTTCTGTTACTTTGGAAGAGGATAAGAATGTCCCACCTGCTTCTTGCACTGGTTCTTCTCCTTGTCAAATGTCCAGCGTCCTCCTCACTCGTGTTCCCAAAAGACCTGGGTGCCCTAAGGACCATCGATAGTGGAAGTAAGTCCTATGTTCTCAAAAAAGTATTCTATCTATGTATGAACAGGAATAGGAAAGAAAGTGGTGGGTGTCTTCTGGGCACTGTAAGAAAGGAGTCCAACCAAACCAGGTGCCAGGTGGACAGGATAGTTTTAATTGCACTATGCATTCCAGAAATGGTCCATGCCCTTAATTAGGGGGTCGCTCTTGTTTCTGCTTTCTTCCTGTTCAATGTATATATTTCATTATGTCCTGATGACTCTGGACATCCTAAGAACATTCTAAACAGTTCTCAAATAGGATTTTCTGTCCCATAGACCTTATAAATATGGAGACAAAGTCAAAACAAACTTCTCCTTTATTAACATCTGCTTCTCTATCCCGAAGGTACAAAGGTCTATCCATGGTTTCGAGGGTTGATCACTGATCACGACTCTGCACATCTTGGCCTGGACTTTCAGAAGATGCTGAAGCTCAACCAGACCTTGTTTGTTGCGGCAAGGTGAGTATTGACCAGACTAGCTGCTTCAGAAATGTGACTAATTCTTTGGTTATCACACCATTCCCATAAACAGGACTCAACGGAAACTAGGTTTTCTTTATTTTACAAGAGAAAAATGCCCTTTAAGGTTTTCATTATATGTAATTATATGGTATGATGGGAATATTCATAATTTTATAATCACTAAGGGTTCGACATCTGGGCCTTTACCGGTTCCTTGTATTCTCTCATGATAGTCGCCAGAACCCAGACAAATCGGCCTTGGAAGGTCTACTACTTTGTCTTATTGTCATGTTGGCCAAATAATGCTGCCTTACAGTGGTCACAGTTCAGTGCCATACCATATTAAAATAAGTACTGATAGGTTAAATTATACCGCCATACAGTGCCAAAAAAAGAACAAAAACTAAGTTACATATAGGTGCCAAATAATAGTATTTATGTTTCTAAAAAATTGAAACCATGCAGTGTCCAAATAATACCGTTTCTCGGATCCAAAATAATACTGCCATAAATTATAAAACAAAAAATTTGGGTGTCTACTAAATAAAACACCCACACAAATGTTGATGGTGTCATTACGATCCGGGTCTGGGGTGTGGATCAGAAACGGGTGAGTTGTCTGGTCTGCTGACCCCATGCGGAAATCTTTATGAAGCCATTTTTCTACGCAAAATTCATCTTTGTAATTTGACGATTCATCAATGTCGCAGATGGAGAAAATATGTATAATTACACCACAGAGCGCAGATTTCTTTTTTCCTGCCTCAGGGGATAATGACGGGTATGCCTTGAGATATAAACTGTACTCATCAATCTCGGAAATAGGATATTGTATAGAAAAAATATCTATGTAGAAATATTTGGGCTAAATGACACAAAATGGTGTCTTATCCTAATACAAAATGGCTGCCATCTCCTTTTTCAAAGAAAGGAGTAGATTTCTTTGTCTGTGGCAACCAATAAAAACCATGTTAGGTGTTGATGAGGCCTGATGATGTCTACTATATGATAACGTGTGTCCTATTTCGCTGTTTTTTTTTTCAGAGATCATGTATACGCCATAGATCTACGGAAAGCCAAAGACTCCATTATACCAGACAAGGTAAGATATGTGTACGGCAACCCTTCACCATCACCCGATGAAAGCCGTATATATACATGTCCTCCACTGGCCTTGCCTTACTATGTAGCAGTCCAGACAGGTAGAGCTAGGCCGAAGCTTCAGTCACTAGGCCTGGAGGACTCCCTAAGGAATCAGTACAATCTCCAGGACTTTTCCTATAAATACAGTCTCCTGATTGAACAGGAACACCCACTTTTGGCAAGTTTTCAGAAAATCATTCCCCTCTGAAGTTGTGTTTGGAAACACTTGTACTGTACACATCAGATGGATGTCCGGTACCTCGGAGATCGGACAGATCAGCCAACAAGTATTTGTAGGCCTATGAAGTGACCCTTTAGTTTTATTTATCCATTGACTGGTCACTAAGGGGCCCCTGTGCAAAAAAAATCAATGTTGGAGGTCTACACATTACATATCTTGTTTTTTTTCCCAGTATATAACATGGAAGACGAAGGACATGGACAACTGCGCTATGAGGGGCAAACCAGTAAGTAGCATTCATCATGGCGTAGGGGTTATATGAGAACTGTTGTTGCTTGTTATGACACACCTGAAAATTGGGGCATCTAAGCTCACCTTGGGACTCCCTAAGGGATAATTCAAAACATTTCTTTTTTGGGACAGCAATAGCTCCCCTTGGTTCTGGCCAGGAAAGTTGAGACTGTTGCAAGTATGATATCATAGCCAGTTTTTAGCCCTCGGATACTGCATTTTGATAGCCAACGATCCACGTACATGGACATGAGTTGTCCTAACATAATGGGTAGAGTGGGTGCACGCCTGTTGCGGTGTGTGCAGTCATCTAGCTCCTCTTCCTCACCACTAATTAATATGGAACACTTCCATTCGTGGATGACAGAAAAGCAAATTAGGAATGTACCATACACAATAGAAAACCATTTTTTTTTCTTAAGATCTTCGAAAATGAGCCGAAGAACTCTCATTCACAATCCCTGATCATCGCTGCCTGCTCAAGGCCTTTGTTACTCGTCTGCTAAATGAAAATTTCCTAAATGAGAAAGCTCCAACTGCTGGCCCAGGGAAAATAACATTATCCCCGGCACTAATTAGAATTCGCCTTTAATTAAGAAGAGCATGCTGCTGAGGCTGAGCAGCAGATGACCCCGCTCCCCGTACACTCAGCGACTCTGTGATGTTGCACAGCGGCAGGTTTTCTCTTGCTGAGCTAAGCACCGATGTCTGCACGCTTCTCTTTGTCAATGTCTCACACTCCAGTGCCTTCCACACTAGCGCAATGCTCTCTACGACGGGCGCCTTGATTAGTTTTCTGATCTCAAACAAAATGGCTCACCTGCAAGTTTTTCCCCTCCGGGAGATTGGCGGAAGGGCTTTTCGAATGAGTCAATGAACGGAAAACAGCATCCAGACAGACTGGGGTTGAAGATGGAGACGTCTCAAATAGTTTTGGGACCTCCACTGATCTTTCTTTTTGTGTCTATAAATTGTTTGAAAACACGGTACTGTAATAGAAGAATTAACCCGATTCTAAAGAGGCTGAAAATCGAATTTTAAGGTCAGTACGAGTCTTCTGTTACTAAAGCCTTTACAAAACTACTTCATCAATAAATGTTTATAACCTTCATGAACTCTTGCTAAGCTGCAATTTTTATAAACTTTCTATCTGTTCGTACACCTGGGCCCCAAAATATAATGGAGAAACTCCCTAAGTCCCCAGCTGTGACAATGAAGAAGACACTTTAGAAGGAACATCACTATGGCACTAAGACCATGCTTATCTTCACTCAAAACCAACTTCAAAACTGGATGTACCCTTTTATCCTCAACTCTTCGTAAGACATGGGGGCTTTTGTAGACCCTCTTGGATTAAGGGGCATCACCCAGTTGGCATCACCTTCCTCTTAGGCTTCTTTCACACTTGCGTCGGTACGGGCCGTCGCAAAGCGTCGGCCCGACGTACGTTGTGCAAATTTGGCACAACGTGGGCAGCGGATGCAGTTTTTCAACGCATCTGCTGCCCATTCTAATTTCCAGGGAGGAGGGGGCGGAGTTCCGGCCGCGCATGCGCGGTAGGAAATGGCGGACGCGACGTACGAAAAAATGTTATATTGAACGTTTTTTCATGCCGACGGTCCGCCAAAACACGACGCATCCAGTGCACGACGGACGTGACGTATGGCCATACGTCGCGATCCGTCGGCAATACAAGTCTATGGGGAAAAAACGCATCCTGCGGGCACATTTGCAGGATGCGTTTTTTCCCCAAAACGACGCATTGTGACGGATGCCACACAACGCAAGTGTGAAAGAGGCCTTAGGTGGCCCCGTCTCTTCATGACTACACTATATACTACATTTCTCTTCTATAATGGGAAGACGAGATGTGACATAATGGCAGGAGCAACCACACCAACTATAGAAAACCAAATCATTTTTTTTTAATTAACTATACAAGGGTCCAGACGTAACAGCCATAATTTATGTTATTCTTTAACTCCAAATTGTGAGTTAAACTTTTTGTGTTTTAGTCCCATTACCACTTTACAGCATCAGCGACCTTTTAAGCAGAACATACACCATCCAGAATCCACCCCCTTCATCACACTTCTAGTATAGTTCCAGTCCAATTATGTTCTTCTTCATTCTACTGAGACCAATATTTCTATAAAGAATCTTGCCAGCAGGACCATCACAAGTTTCATTAAAAAACAATTGGACAGAGAGCGAAACAGCGGGACACGTTTTTTCCAGTTAGTTTTTTCTGTTATGCTCTCACAAAGGTAAAAGAGTTAAAACACATTTTAAAAAATCACACACGTGACATGCCAGCTTCGTCCTGAGTCTGAGTTTCACCTGTTGGCTTCTTCTGGGGCAAGCTATATTTTATCCATTTTTTTAGGGATTAATATGTTGTATTATATATTGGGATAATTTAATGATATTATGTATTGAGAAAGAAAAATTGTTGATAATAAGGGGTTAACAACAATATAACGTGGCCTGAAAGCAAACCCGTCTTGCCTTGGAGTTTTTTAAGGAAGTTTGAGATGGTTCTCTTGGAGAGTATTGTTTATGAATCTTCCGGAATCTGCAGGACTTTGATATTGAGAATGTATTGACAGAGGATCTTGGATGATACGTGTTCTGCATCGTTGATGCGGTAAAGTGGTATTTTATCTAATTTTCATTATGAAGGATATTTGACTTTTTCATTGGACTTGACCATGTTCCTTGTAGTTGGAAGAGTGCCCGGTATATCAAGGTTTTTTTTTCATGTTTTAAGCTTATTTATCTTGTGTGAGCACCTATTTATATAATGCCATTTTTTTTTATTTCTACATGAAAGGTTTGTGAGGTCTCTGTCGTTGGAATACATAATGGCACATACATAACAGCAAGTGGTACACCCTCACCACTGCGCTCCAGACCCATTTCTGGGGCCTTTTTCACAACAAGAAAGCTTTATTATTCCTCACAACTCTGCGGGGTAGCACTTTTTTCACACAACCGTATATGATTACGGAGTTAAAAGTGTAGGGCCCCAGCTAAGTGGACAGCAGTCAAGCTGTGACACTTTGGACACCAATGTGAATAGCATAAAAAGTACATTTTCTTTCGGAGAAGCCATTTTATTCAAGCCTGAATTGTCGGTGAAGGTGTTACGGGAGGCAAACCTTTACACAAAGGCAACGGAGCAATACAGATGACCATTCAATTGCAGGCACGAATTTAATGGAGTGAAGTTTGACTGCCCAGATTGTGTCTGAATAGGTTTATTATAGGAATCCAGAGCCCAGAATAATTCACTAATATTTACTTCAGATGACAGACGCTTGTTTCAACATGCTGGTTGTAAATGCCCCGATATAACAAACAAAAATTGGGCAAAATCACATAATATTCAGGAATACATGTCAGCTGTTGCTTGCCCAGGGTCCAAGAAGCCTCTTTGTGAACAAATTGTCATGACATGCCAGCTGATCATAGATATAATGATCTGTAATCATGAAGATGATCTCACTGGACAGAGGCTTGTTCCGGCATTTTAGCCCTCATTAGTGAAAGTCCATGATTGTGACATCTTGCTTCTACGTCTCTGTACCAACCTTTCTTTCTGTCATCAGTATAAAATATGGATTGTGACTTTTCATGGTCATGGTTTATACTGTTTCTACAGTGCTGTGTTTTTACTGTGCCAGCCATTTTAGATCTGATTAGCATGGATTTGTCTAATTCTGTGTCTCTACAATATTAGGATTTTTAGATATTATCAGGATAAGGCACAGATTTTACCTTTTGCTGTTTATTTTGTTTTTTTTTACCACTGGCATGACTTTTGGTGTCTTCTGCCACCCATTTTAGGTTTTATATAACACATGGATTGTAGTACTCTTGTGGTTTTACCATGTAACCCTTTTAGAGCTCATCAGTATAAGGCAAAGTTTATGGCTTATTTGTTGTTATTTTTTCTCTGCCACCCTCTTTAGATCTAATCCATATAAATTAGAGATTATGGGCTATGTTAAAATTTGACTGTGCCTACTGTAGCGTAGCGGGATTGGTGCAGTGTGACAGACAGGCAGTGGCCCCTGAATAGCTCAAAAGCAAAGTCTTTTTAATGGTCAGTGTATTCACAAACAGAACAAAGTAAATAGGATCCGGCCGGATTGCAGTCGGGAACAGGATAGTCCGTAACCGGGACTGTTACCATGGGCGACTGCACCGCCGTGTACGCTGAGGGGTCATTTACTTTAACCTTACCCCCTGCCGCGTCTTTCCTGGTGACAGGGGATTCCCCATTGTTACGACTTTGTTCGCCTCCATGACCAAACATTCTCGGTCCTTTCAGACTTTTAGTAGGTTGACATGGTACAGTTGTTCCGGTTTCCTCTTTCTGGGTTGTTACACCCTATAATTTACTTCTCCCACCTTTAGCCGTATCTCATATGGCCCTTGCAACTTGGCCATGAGCTTACTCTCTGTGGTGAGCACTAATACCAACACCCAGTCCCCTTCTTTAAAGGTCCTGACCGTGGCTCTTTTATTATACCCGCGGCTCTGTGCAGCATGGACATCCATCAGATGCTCCTTTACTATGGGCCATTACTGCCGCAATCCGATCCTGCATGCTTGCCACATGCTTGATGACACTCTTATGTGGAGTTGGCTCCTGTTCCCACGTCTCCTTGGCTACATCCAGTAGTCCCCTTGGGTGCCTGCCATACAATAGCTCAAATGGTGAAAACCCCATGAACGCCTGCGGTACCTCACAGACAACGAACATTAGATAGGGCAGTAACATGTCTCAATCTCTCATGTCCATGGTGACCACCTTTTTTAGCATGGAATCATTAAATCTCTCCACCAACTGTCGGTTTGTGGGTGGTACACCAACGTACGTAGTTGTTTTATATGGAGCAGCTTACATAGCTCCCTGGTCACCTTGGACACAAAGGAGTCCCCTGATCAGTAAAGATCTCCTTTGGCAGCCCAAGGTGACAAAACATTGCAAACAGCTCGTGGGCTATTACTTTGGCCGAGGTGTGGCGAAGGGGTATCGCCTCTGGCTTCCACGTGGCATAATCCACTACGACCAGAATATGTTGGTGGCCCCAGGCGGATTTCACTATGGGGCCTACCAGATCCATTGCTATCCGCTCAAATGGTACCTCTATGATGGGCAGAGGTACCAATGGACTCTGGTAGGTCGCTGTAGGTAAGGATAATTGGCACTCCGGACAGATCTCATGCGTCTTTTTGGCCCCTAAGTGCCCTCCTAGTATGCGGGTGAGAGCCATGTCGAGCACCGCCCGATGGTAGGATTGGGACACCACCAGCTGTTCCACCACCTCATCCCGGACTTTATCCACCCGGTATAACCGCTACTGGTGGATAGCCATGTGGGGAAACTGGTCTCAGCACCGGGTTGCTGAGCTACACCATTAATTTCAACCACCCTTCCTCGTGCCTGGGCGGGATCCTGGAACTAAGTTGTTCGGAACTTACCAGGGGACACCTCCAGCTCGGGAATCGGTGGGGTCTCCTTGACCTCTCCTACCAATACCTCTAGGGGAAACCTATGGGGTTTACACTCTGTCCCTATGTCGGTGACTCCTATAGCAGGTATCTCTGACTCAGGATCTTCGGGTTCCGCGCCCGGAATAACATTTACCTTGGGAGAGTTAACCCTGGCCAAAATAGGGGCAAGTCTCGTCCTGTATGGACGGGTCTTCACCACTCCCACCACATGTTTGATTTCTCCCTACGATGTGGAAAAAATAACCTTCACGGTCTGGTACTGTCGTAGTTCCCCATGGATACATACCACCTCCACTTTATGTCCATTGGGGTTGTCCCCGGCAACAAGGGACCCATGGACCAGAGTCACTAAGCTCCCCCAAGTCTAAGAGCCATCGTCTGGTACCCATTGACGAGTACCTAGCACAGTTGGGGCTCGCTGCTGGCAGTGCCTGTAGTTGCAGTGCAGACGGGCTAGGCATACATAGACACTCATCGGGTATACCCGCTGTCCATGGGTTCAGATGTTAGGGGGCAGTTGGCAGCCACATGTCTGGGCCCTTGGCATTGGCAACGCTTAACAGCTGCGGCACGAGTGCACCTTGGGGCCGATTAAGGGAACACGGGTCTGTTGTCACTCTCCCTTCGGGACACCTCCTCCGTATGGGCTCGGTCTGGATTAATCCAGGTGGAGGGTCTTGGACTTTTCCCTTGCTCCTGGACTGGGGGGCCTTACGTGATAAGCGAAGTGGCGCAGTGTACCGTATAAAGTCCTCAGTGGACTGGTTGAGCTGTATACCGCTCAACCAGTCCAAACACCTAGTCCAGAGTGCCAAGGCCCCCAGTCCCACCCAACGCTGAATAGCTCCTGGCAGAGCCCTCACCAGACGGTCGACCACCACCCTCTCTAACATCTGGAAAGGAATTAAGGTCTCAGGCTGGAGCCATTCTTTTACCAGCTGCAGCAAGTCCTATGCCTAAGACCTGGCAGGACGAGACTCCACAAAGGACCACTGGAATACCCACTGAGCCCGCACATATGTGTTAACCTCCAGTCGGGCAAGGATCTCACCTTTCAGCTTCTCATAGTCCAGGGCATCATCGCGACTAAGGTCTAGGTAGGCCTTCTGGGCATCTCCTGTCAGGACGGGGGCCACCACTTCAGCCCACTAGGTCATTGGCAAGCCCTCCCGCTCTGCTGTGTGTTCAAACACGGTGAGGAAGGCCTCCATATCATTCTCAGGACTCATCTTCCTTAAGGCTGACCAAACTTTATCCCGAACCTCCGAACAGATTGAGGTTGCTGGTGGGGCCGCCCCTTGCCTCTCGCATAGCCGCAATGTGCTGCATCAATTGGAGCTGCTCTTGCTGCCATTGCTGCAGCTCTTGCTGCCATCGCTTTTGCTGTTACTGCTGCTCCTGTTGCCATCAATGCTGCCGTTGCTGCTGCTTCTGCTACCTTTGCTCTTATTGTTGGCGCTGAAACTGCAGCTACTGCTGGTGCTTCTCTGGGTGAGGACCAACTGCTTGCCAGTAGGCTTTGGCTTCAGTGTCACAGGTCTAATCACTGACATGCACCACGCTTTGTGGTATGCCTCAGTTCACCCTGCCCACATTCTCAAACCATATGTAGTGCAGCGGGGTTGGTAGACAGTGTGACAGACAGGCAGTAACCCAGGAAAAGTTCAAAAGCAAAGTCTATTTTTAGTGGTCAGCGTACTCACAAACAAAACAAAGTAGATATGATCCTCCGGATCGCAGCTGGGAAACAGGATAGTCCAGGACCGGTTACCGTGGGCGACTGCACTGCCATATACGCTGAGGGGTGCCAGGCCTTTTGGCTTCGCTTGGCCTTGTGGCATGTTACCTCACACAGGTGGAGCTCTCCAGAGCATTCTGCTCTGCACACATGCAAAACCATATACTGACACACCCAACCCACTGCTGCAGGGATTTTTACCAAATCTGGACACCTGGAAAACCTGGGCCGGGGGAGAAAAAGGACTGCCCACTACCTTCCTGTAGTCAGTTTAAAAAATAAAAGCCCATGGCAAGTTTTACTAAATCTGTCTTGGACACATAGCATGCCCAAGACCAATACTCACTTTTATTTTGTATTGCAATCACAGCTATGCCTGTGACTGCAATGCACTCCCGCAGCCTCAGTATACTTCTTTGCAAATCCTGGGGGACACATAGCGACCCTCGCATATGACCCTGATCACTGCCTCACACTACCTATTTAGATCCCATCAACACAAGCAAGAGGTAATCAGTTTGTTCTGTTCCAGCCTTTTTAGACCTTATCAGTATATGGTTATGACTTTAGTCTGCACACTGTTTGTGTTGTGCCTGCCTTTCTAGATCTGTTTCATATATGACTATAAGCTGAGCTTTCTTTGTACTGTAACAGCCTTTCTAGATCTCCTCATTATAAGACACTGATTATAACCAGCACCCTTTGTTTTGTTCAGTCCTTTCTATCTCATCAGTATAACGCACTCATTATAACCTGAGTTCTCTTTGCGGTGTGCCAGCCTTTTTAGATCTCATCAGCATAAGGCAATGATTATGACATGAGCACTGTACTATGCTATCCTATTTAGATATCATTGGTAAAAGGCAATTACTAAATATTGTACTCTCTTTGTACTGTGTCAGCATTTCTAGAGCTCATTAGTATAAAGGAATGATTATGGCCAGCACTTTTTACTCTGCCACCCTTTTCAGATCTTACCAGTATGAGGCAATGATAATACCTAGAGCTCTGTGCCAGCCCTTCTAGATCTCAACAGTAAAAGGCAATGATCATAGCCTCTACTCTCTCTGTACTGTGCCAGCCTTCCTTGATCTCTTTTGTGTAATGCATTGATTATGACCAGCACTCTGTATCTACTGTCAAAGCCTTTCTAAATATAATCAGTATGAGTCTATGAGTTTGACATATGTAGAGGGGAAAATAGCCAGCTCACCATGTTTCAGGCACCTGGTAAGGAATTAAGTCCATGCTCGGAACCACCCTGATCCTAGGCGTTTCAAGAAGCAGAAACAGAAGAAAATTCTCCAGGGCAGAAGCGAAGGTTAAACGTCACGTTTATTCTGTATCCATCACTAAGACTATCTAGTCGAAACGTGTCTTTTTTTGTACCCCCTGGGATATTCACTGGTGTACCAAACATGTCTTCCTTTTAACAAGTACAGAATAAAGGTGAAGTTTTACCCTTGCTTCTGTGCTGGAGAATTTTCTTCTTCTATTTCTGCTATTAGTTTGATATGGCTTCTTTTTGAACTGTGCCAGCCTTTCCAGATCTCATCAGTGTAAGACTGTGAAAATGACCTGAGCTCTCTCTGTAGTGTTCCAACCTTTCTAGATCCTAGCAAAATATGGCTGTGAAAATTACTCAAGCTCTCTCTGTAGTGTTCAAGCCTTTCTAGATCTCATCAGTATAAGGCTGTGAAAATTACCTGAGCTCTCTCTCTGTAGTGTTCCAGCCTTTCTGGATCTCATCAGTGTAAGGCTATGACAATGACCTGAGCTCTCTCTGTAGTGTTCCAGTTTTTCTGGCTTTCATCAGTATAGGGCTGTGACAATGATCTGATCTCTCTCTGTGAAGTTCCAGCCTTTCAGGATCTCATCAGTATAAGGCTGTGACAATGACCTGATCTATTTATGTAGTGTCCCAGCCTTTCTAGATCTCATAGGTATAAGGCTGTGAAAATTACTTGAGCTCGCTCTTTAATGCTCCAGCCTATCTAAATTTCACACATGGTAAGACAATGACCTAATCTCTCTCTGTGGGGTTCCAACCTTTTTAGATCTCATCAGTATAAGCCTGTGACAATGACATCATCTTTCTGTAGTGTTCCAGCCTTTCTAGAGCTCATCAGTTTAAGGCTATGACATTGATGTAAGCTCTCTCTGTAATGTTCCAGACTTTCTGAATCTCATCAGTATGAGGCTGTGACAATGACTTGTGCTCTCTCTGTAGTGTTCCAGCCTTTCTAGATTACATCACTATGAGGCTGTGAGAGTGACCTGAGCTCTGTATGTAGTGTTCCAGCCTTTCTAGATCACATCAGTATAAGGCTGTGACAATGATCTGAGCTTTGTCTCTAGGGCTCCTGCCTTTCTAGATCTGATCAGTATAAAGCTGTGACAATGATCTGACCTCTCTATGTAGTGTTCCTGTCTTTCTAAACCTCATCAGAATGGGGCTGTGACAATAACCAGAGCTCTCTGTGGTGTTCCTGCCTTTCTAGATCTGATCAGTATAAAGCTGTGACAGTAATCTGAGCTCTCTGTAGTGTTCCAGCCTTTCTAGATCTCATCAGTATAGGGCTATGACAGTGACCTGATCTCTCAATCTCTCCCTGTAGTGTTCAAGCCTATCTAGATCTCATCACTATAGAGCTATGCCAATGACCTGATCTCTCTCTGTAGCGTTCCAGCCTTTCTAGATCTCATCAATATAGGGCTGTGGCAATGACCTCATCTCTCAATCTCTCCCTGTAGTGTTCCAGCTTTTCTAGATCTTATCGGTATAAGTCTATGACATTAGCCTCATCTCTCGATCTCTCTGTAGTGGTTCTCTCTTTCTAGATCTCATTAGTATAAGGCTGTGACAATGATCTGAGCTCTCTGTTGTGTTCCACCCTTTCTAAATCTCATCAGTATAAGGCTTTGACAATGACCTGTGCTCTCTCTGTAGTGTTCCAGTCTTACTAAATCTCATCAGTATAAGGCTGTGACAATGGACTGAGCTCTCTCTGTAGTGTTCCAACCTTTCTGGATCTCATCAGTATAAGGCTGTGATAATAACCTCAACTCTCTGTGGTGTTCCTGCCTTTCTAGATCTGATCAGATTAAAGCTGTGACAATGACCTGAGCTCTCTCTGTAGTGTTCCTGCCTTTCTGGATCTCATCAGTATAAGGCTGTGACAATGACCTGAGCTCTCTCTGTAGTGTTCCTGCCTTTCTGGATCTCATCAGTATAAGGCTGTGACAATGACCTGAGCTCTCTCTGTAGTGTTCCTGCCTTTCTGGATCTCATCAGTATAAGGCTGTGACAATGACCTGAGCTCTCTGTGGTGTTCCTGCCTTTCTGGATCTCATCAGTATAAGGCTGTGACAATGACCTGAGCTCTCGCTGTAGTGTTCCAACCTTTCTGGATCTCATCAGTATAAGGCTGTGACAATGACCTGAGCTCTCTGTGGTGTTCCTGCCTTTCTAGATCTCATCAGTATAAGGCTGTGACAATGACCTGAGCTCTCTCTGTAGTGTTCCAGACTTTTTAGTTCTCATCAGGTAAATACACGATTCTGATTGTACATACAGATTCATGAATTCCCTTGTTTCAAGCATCGGAGTGCCCCTTATTTTTGGGTCAGGTGGTGTTATACCAACAATCAGCAATGTTGCAGTATGAACATCTCACATCTATCATAGGAGTCTTGCATTCCTTTTCATTATCTGTCAGGTTGTTTGATATTGATAGAATTTATTGATTTCTTTTTCTCAAAGTGCTAAACAAGGATAAATCAAAATTATCGGCATTGGGTGATGTGATAAAACCACTGACAGATGAGGCGGCTCGAGTCCCTTCTAGATGTCTTTGGGAAAAGTTTGCGGGTGATTCTTTCCCAGCTTTTCCATTAACAGACTTAACTAAACAACAGCCAATCCAGACGGTAAAGAACAATCACAGATTTCTCGATATCATACATAACTAAACAACTAACATTCTAGATAGTAAATAATGGTCATGATATCCCAGTACTGGACAAAACTAAACAAAGTCCAATTAAGCCAATAAATAACAATCTCAGATGTCCGATATAACGAAACAGGAAATCTAGACCGTAAAAAACGATCCCAGGTGTCCCAGCATCAGACATAACTAAAATCAGCCAATCCTGACTGTATATAACGATCCTAGATCCTAGATATAAACAATCCTCTATCTAGACAGCACAGAACGATGCTAGATGTTGTTATCAGACATAACTAATCACCAATCTAGACAGCACAGAATGATCCTAGATGTTCTGTTATCAGACATAACTAAACAATCATCAATCTAGACAGCACAAAACGATGCTAGATGTTCTGTTATCAGACATAACTAATCACCAATCTAGACAGCACAGAAGGATGCTAGATGTTCTGTTATCAGACATAACTAATCATCAATCTAGACAGCACAGAACGATCCTAGATGTTCTGTTATCAGACATAACTAAACAATCCTCTACCTAGACAGCACAGAACGATGCTAGATGTTCTGTTATCAGACATAACTAAACAATCATCTATCTAGACAGCACAGAAGGATGCTAGATGTTCTGTTATCAGACATAACTAATCATCAATCTCGACAGCACAGAACGATCCTAGATGTTCTGTTATCAGACATAACTAAACAATCCTCTATCTAGACAGCACAGAACGATGATAGATGTTCTGTTATCAGACATAACTAATCACCAATCTAGACAGCACAGAATGATCCTAGATGTTCTGTTATCAGACATAACTAATCACCAATCTAGACAGCACAGAATGATCCTTGTTATGAACAGGTAATTCAGAACCACAATGGACCTTGAAGTTCAGAGCACACAAAGTGACCTGACAATAACCAAAAACATAGGACAAGCTCTGAGACGTGGAAACTCTGCTGACCGCAATCCCTAATCCTATCACACCACACTAGAGGTAGCCGTGGATTGCGCCTAACGCTCCCTATGCAACTCGGCACAGCCTGAGAAACTAACTAGCCCTGAAGATAGAAAAATAAGCCTACCTTGCCTCAGAGAAATTCCCCAAAGGAAAAGGCAGCCCCCCACTTATAATGACTGTGAGTAAAGATGAAAATACAAACACAGAGATGAAATAGATTTAGCAAAGTGAGGCCCGACTTACTGAATAGACCGAGGATAGGAAAGATAGCTTTGCGGTCAACACAAAAACCTACAAACAGCCACGCAGAGGGGCAAAAAGACCCTCCGTACCGACTAACGGTACGGAGGTGCTCCCTCTGCGTCTCAGAGCTTCCAGCAAGCAAGAAAAACCAATTAAGCAAGCTGGACAGAAAAATATAGCAAACAAAAGTAACACAAGCAGAACTTAGCTTATGCAGGATAGACAGGCCACAGGAACGATCCAGGAGGAAGCAAGACCAATACTAGAACATTGACTGGAGGCCAGGATCAAAGCACCAGGTGGAGTTAAATAGAGCAGCACCTAACGACTTAACCTCATCACCTGAGGAAGGAAACTCAGAAGCCGCAGTACCACTCTCATCCACCAAAGGAAGCCCATAGACAGAACCAGCCGAAGTACCACTCACGACCACAGGAGGGAGCTTGGCCCCAGAATTCACAACAGATCCTAGAATGTTGTTAGCAGCCATAACTAAACAATCACCAATCTAAACAGCACAGAATGATGCTAGATGTTCTGTTATCAGACATAACTAAACAATCATCTATCTACACAGCACAGAATGATCCTAGAATGTTAAGTTAGCAGCCATAACTAAACTACAACCAATCTAGACAGCACAGAACGATGCTAGATGTTCTGTTATCAGACATAACTAATCACCAATCTAGACAGCACAGAACGATGCTAGATGTTAAGTTATCAGACATAACTAATCACATCTAGACAGCACAGAACGATGCAAGATGTTCTGTTATCAGATATAACTAAACAATCATCTATCTAGACAGCACAGAACGATTCTAGAATGTTGTTAGCAGCCATAACTAAATTATCAACAATCTAGACAGCAAAGAACGATGCTAGATGTTCTGCTATCAGACATAACTAAACAATCATCTATCTAGACAGCACAGAACGATGTTAGCTGTTATGTTATCAGACATAACTAAACAATCATCTATCTAGACAGCACAGAACGATGCTAGATGTTCTGTTATCAGACATAACTAAACAATCATCTATCTAGACAGCAAAGAACGATCCTAGATGTTCTGTTATCAGACATAACTAAACAATCATCTATCTAGACAGCAAAGAACGATCCTAGCTGTTCTGTTATCAGACATAACTAAACAATCACCAATCTAGACAGCACAGAACGATGCTAGATGTTCTGCTATCAGACATAACTAAACAATCATCTATCTAGACAGCACAGAACGATGTTAGCTGTTATGTTATCAGACATAACTAAACAATCATCTATCTAGACAGCACAGAACGATGCTAGATGTTCTGTTATCAGACATAACTAAACAATCATCTATCTAGACAGCACAGAACGATGCTAGATGTTCTGTTATCAGACATAACTAAACAATCATCTATCTAGACAGCAAAGAACGATCCTAGATGTTCTGTTATCAGACATAACTAAACAATCATCTATCTAGACAGCAAAGAACGATGCTAGATGTTCTGTTATCAGACATAACTAAACAATCATCTATCTAGACAGCAAAGAACGATCCTAGCTGTTCTGTTATCAGACATAACTAAACAATCACCAATCTAGACAGCACAGAACGATGCTAGATGTTCTGCTATCAGACATAACTAAACAATCATCTATCTAGACAGCACAGAACGATGTTAGCTGTTATGTTATCAGACATAACTAAACAATCATCTATCTAGACAGCACAGAACGATGCTAGATGTTCTGTTATCAGACATAACTAAACAATCATCTATCTAGACAGCACAGAACGATGCTAGATGTTCTGTTATCAGACATAACTAAACAATCATCTATCTAGACAGCAAAGAACGATCCTAGATGTTCTGTTATCAGACATAACTAAACAATCATCTATCTAGACAGCAAAGAACGATGCTAGATGTTCTGTTATCAGACATAACTAAACAATCATCTATCTAGACAGCAAAGAACGATCCTAGATGTTCTGTTATCAGACATAACTAAACAACAGCCAATTCAGTCATTAATGAAGAGTTTTAGGGAGTTTTCTCCCTTTGTTTCGGAGGCGTCGATGATCAATCACATGAAACGTTCCAGGGCGAAAGCTTTCAAGACTTCAAAAAGTGAGGGAAGGCCCCCCGTGAGCGCCTCCACCTGGACAATCCCATCACTTGCGTGCGGCCTTCAGATCCGTCACCCACAGACCCCTCCTAGGCATCTTTTAGCATTTTCCTTTTTTTTTTCAAACATATATCTGGAAAATGAGGCTTGAAATGCTCACGCCACGGAGATAATCGAGATTCGGGCCGGCGCTGAGCGGCCATTGTTTTGTCACCGCCTTTCATTGATATGATCTGGACACGAGTCTCGGTTGCTGAGTAACGATGCGTCTTGAGATAAAAGCCCGATTCCTCATTCCTGAGGCTCCCGACATCTTTCCTGCATTCAGAAAAAGAGAAAATTACCTTTCGCCGGACTAAAGAGTAAAATGCGGAGGGAATTCAATGCTGGCGACAGCAGGGAGGGAGGTGGAGAATTCACCGAGGCATTGACGGAGCGCTGCATAGTTTATATGGGGCAGACTTGTTTTATCTGAAGCTGGGTGTGAATTGTGTCCGATATTTGTCTCCATCGCAGGATGAATGCTACAACTACATCAAAGTGCTGGTCCCCAAGAACGACCAGACCCTCATTGCCTGCGGCACCAACTCTTTCAACCCCACGTGCCGAAACTACAAGGTGAGTGTCACCTAAAAAATGTGTCTATAGCATAATATAAAAATTCTTTATTTGGAGATTACAGCGGTGAAAACCGCGATTCTCCATCTCAAACCTATGCGGAGATAGCTTTAGTTAAAAATGCAGACCGTACGCCACTCCAGTGTCCACATGTCAACACTTCCGGTCACATGTACTCCAGTACTAGCTACATGTGGTACGCATTATATGTGCCACTATTTCAGCTAGTTGGGAACCAGCACTGGGCCAAGCCGATGTGGTTCAGTATAGACCAGAAGTGTTATCATAGGGTTTCAGGTGTTTAATTGATTATATCTCCGCACAGGAACGAGATAGAGAAAAACAGTTTTCACATAAATAATGAGCAGGAAAAGGGTTTTTACATGATAATACGGATGTAGTAACTATATTATAAGTACATGACGCCCCACGTTGGCCATAAACAGTCTGACCCGATTCCATCAGTGCCGATGAGGCACATGTCAGGCTATCCTAAGGTCATCCTCCATATTCTGATAATGACGTATCCCACACATATGATGTTCCTCCAGATCAAGACCCTGGAGCAAGAGGGGGAAGAGTTTAACGGTCAAGCGCGCTGCCCATTTGATGCCAAGCAAGCCAATGTGGCGCTCTTTGCAGGTAAGATTAGAGCCAGTGTGGTTCATGCTGAGGATCCAATGCTGACACTTGGCGTATGACACATGACGGGCTTAGGTACAGTATGATAAGACCTCCATTATCAGTGATGGTGGAGCGGGCTAATAATACGCAGTACGGCTATTAGCGGGCGCTGTGCCCATGAGACACGGGCCACCGCAGCTCCTGTGCAGACTACACACCGCGCTCACCCTCCCTCCCCCTCATCACCCTTGTTTCTCTCCGTATAGATGGGAATCTGTATTCTGCCACCATGGCTGATTTTCAAGCCAGCGACGCCGTCATCTACCGCAGCCTGGGGGAGAAAAGCCCCGTCCTGCGCACCATCAAGTACGACTCCAAGTGGCTGAGAGGTGAGGACACAAATCTGCATTACATTACTTGCTATAGCTCTGCTCACTGTCAGTGGCTGGGGACATCCAACCAAAGGCTGAAAACATGGACAAGCCTAATTCTTCTCACAGCTGAGGGTTTGTTGCAGTTATATATGGATACTCAGATCACCAGGTCTGTGGTCTATGGACAGAGAGAGTCTAATTAATGCTGTGATGTGACCATTAAGGGGCAGTGTACATTTTATTTTCCATGTTAGTGTGACCACTATGGTGCAGTGTATACAATGTTATCTTGTTATTTTCATGTCGGTTTGGCCACTAGGGGGCAGTGTACATAATGTTATTTTCCATGGCGATGTGACCACTAGGGGGCAGTGTACATATTATTTTCCATGGCGATGTGACCACTAGGGGGCAGTGTACATAATGTTATTTTCCATGGCGACGTGACCACTAGGGGGCAGTGTACATAATGTTATTTTCCATGGCGATGTGACCACTAGGGGGCAGTGTACATAATGTTATTTTCCATGGCGATGTGACTACTAGGGGGCAGTGTACATATTATTTTGCATGGCGATGTGACCACTAGGGGGCAGTGTACATAATGTTATTTTCCATGGCGACGTGACCACTAGGGGGCAGTGTACATAATGTTATTTTCCATGACGATGTGACCACTAGGGGGCAGTGTACATAATGTTATTTTCCATGGCGATGTGACTACTAGGGGGCAGTGTACATATTATTTTCCATGGCGATGTGACCACTAGGGGGCAGTGTACATAATGTTATTTTCCATGGCGACGTGACCACTAGGGGGCAGTGTACATAATGTTATTTTCCCATGGCGATGTGACCACTAGGGGTCAGTGTACATGTTATTTTCCATGGCGATGTGACCACTAGGGGGCAGTGTACATAATGTTATTTTCCATGGCGACGTGACCACTAGGGGGAAGTGTACATAATGTTATTTTCCATGGTGTTGTGACCACTAGGGGGCATTGTACATAATGTTATTTTCCATGGCAATGTGACCACTAGGGGGCAGTGTGCATAATGTTATTTTCCATGGCGATGTGACCGATGTGACTACTAGTCACTACTACTAATACCTGTGTTCACTTCCTCCTTCTTCCTTTTGCAGAGCCCCACTTCATCCACGCAGTAGAATATGGGAGTTACGTGTACTTCTTCTTCCGGGAGATCTCCATGGAGTACACCACCCTGGGGAAGGTAGGTAAATGGCGGGTGATGGGTTCCTCTGACTAGTTAATAATAATAATAATAATAATAATAATTTTTATTTATATAGCGCCAACATATTCCGCAGCGCTTTACAAATTATAGAGGGGACTTGTACAGACAATAGACATTACAGCATAACAAAATCACAGTTCAAAACAGATACCAGGAGGAGTGAGGGCCCTGCTCGCAAGCTTACAAACTATGAGGAAAAGGGGAGACACGAGAGGTGGATGGTAACAATTGCTTTAGTTATTCGGACCGGCCATAGTGTAAGGCTCAGGTGTTCATGTAAAGCTGCATGAACCAGTTCACTGCCTAAGTATGTAGCAGTACAGACACAGAGGGCTATTAACTGCATAAAGTGAATGAGAACATAATGCGAGGAACCGTTTTTTTTTGTTTTTTTTTTGTTTTTTGTTTTTTAATGGGCCACACAGGGATCGTTAGGTTAATGCATTGAGGCGGTAGGCCAGTCTGAACAAATGAGTTTTTAGGGCACGCTTAAAACTGTGGGGATTGGGGATTAATCGTAATTACCTAGGTAGTGCATTCCAAAGAATCGGCGCAGCACGTGTAAAGTCTTGGAGACGGGAGTGGGAGGTTCTGATTATTGAGGATGCTAACCTGAGGTCATTAGCGGAGCGGAGGGCACGGGTAGGGTGGTAGACTGAGACCAGAGAGGAGATGTAGGGTGGTGCTGAGCCATGGAGTGCTTTGTGGATGAGGGTAGTAGTTTTGTACTGGATTCTTGAGTGGATGGGTACCCAGTGTAATGACTGGCACAAGGTATAGGCATCGGTGTAACGGTTGGTGAGGAATATGATCCTGGCTGCAGCATTCAGGACAGATTGGAGCGGGGAAAGTTTGGTAAGAGGGAGGCCGATTAGTAGAGAGTTACAATAGTCCAGACGAGAATGAATAAGTGAAACAGTAAGAGTTTTTGCAGAGTCGAAAGTAAGAAAAGGGCGAATTCTAGAAATGTTTTTGAGATGCAGGTAAGAAGAGCGAGCCAGTGATCGGATGTGGGGGGTGAATGAAAGGTCAGAATCAAGGATGACCCCAAGGCAGCGGGCATGTTGCTTTGGAGTAATGGTGGAACCGCACACGGAGATGGCAATACTAGTTGTATTTGTTCTCATTTTATATCATGGATTATAAAGTTTGTTTTAGGTTATCCACACCACTTTCTTTTTGGTCTGATTCATGATAATCAGGTGTAAACCAATTACTATGGTCTGTGATACTTAGTATCATAGTACTTATCTTATTTTTCTGTATACTGTATATCCAATGATACTTAATATATGCTGCCGGCTCCTTTGTGTGTATGTAAGGCGCATGTGGCAGTAGTATCGCAGAGCTTTGTAAGTTAACTGGAGATGGCGGTATTATCTTGGTACTACACTGCATTATGATGGCAGTAATATGAGGAGGCTGCCTAGAAGTGGCCAGGAACGGGGACTCTCATCTGTATTCTGGGCATCACAACAATGTCTCCATTATGCCCCCAGGTGACATTTTCTCGGGTGGCCCGAGTCTGTAAGAACGACATGGGTGGTTCTCCTCGGGTCCTGGAGAAATATTGGACCTCCTTCCTGAAAGCTCGTCTCAACTGCTCTGTCCCCGGTGATTCCTTCTTCTACTTCGATGTTCTCCAGTCCATGAGCGACATCCTGGCCATCAATGGCCGTCCCGCCGTCGTCGGAGTTTTCGGCACCCAGGCCAATAGGTGAGATGGGGAAGAAACAATGACACACTATGGGTAATCCGAGCCTGTATATAAAGAGGAATTCCAGCTGCACAGGGTTATAAAAATTTACACAAAACAGCGCCACCCCTTTATGCAGGTTGTGGCTGGTATTACAGCTCAAATTTACTCAATTCAAAGGAGCTGCAATACCAGATGCAACCTGCTGACATAAAGGGTGTTGTGCCTGCAACAGAGCAGACTTTATTTCAATCTTCTCTTACCCCTTTAAAGGGAACCTGTCATGCCATTTTTAGCACTTTTTTCATTAAAAACAGTGATCTCATCATGAGGAACTTTATAGTATAGTAATATTGTACCTGCTTATTTAGTCACAGGGGTGTGCTTCATTTTTTGTATAGTCAGGGGCGTTGCTGCCCAAGCAATTTGATTAATGTTCCGGGTGCGCCAATGTCATTCGAATCGGCTGTAATGTCCCACACTTGCGCAGGGTGGAGCGTGGAGCCGTGCTTGGGCTGTGTATATTATGGAGTGGCACTTGCTGCATAGTGCGCAAGCGTGGCTGCCCGCTTAACACTGCGCAAGCGCCGCTCCACACTCTGTAAGCACGGGATTTTACAGAAGATTCGGGTGACGTCTGCGCACCCGGAATATCAATCGAATTGAGTGGGTGGCAACCCTCCTGACTGAACGAAAATGAAGCACACCCCCTGTGACTAAATGAGCATATATAAAGTGATTTTTGGACATCATTATAGGGCCATTTTTAATGGAAAAAAACCTGTTAATGATGCACATTGCATCACTGACTACGCACTGGGGACAGTTTACATGTAACAAAGGACATGACAGGTTCCCTTTAAGCTTTTTTAAATTAGCTTTGACTAGAGAGGATAGGACATAGATAAAGCAGCGTGCCTACAGCATTAGACATGTAAGAAAGGGGCTAGATAATGAAGCTGGTAATAGCTGCTGACGCACATGGGCCTTCTCTTCCTCTGCGCACCTGCGGACCAGTTATTATATATTAATGCATACTCCCCGGAGGGCTATGAAAGCTGCATGAGCACATTTGCAGCCGCCAATAATGGCCGCACAGTATACGACCGCGTCCAGGAAAAGTGGAGCATTATATAGACTCTATTAGTGGATTAGGAAAGCAAAACAGAACCGTACGGAGATGCCCAGTAGGGCCGTGAAACAGAAATTAAGTGGCTGGGAAAGTTCAGAGGAAGATTTAACGCCGACTCAGTGGCTGCTAGACAAAACGTAATAAAGAGGAGGCGATAAATTACAGGTTGTAAAGAAGGAAACCACAGGTAATGGAAGGCAATACATCAGAAAGAGGTGCCAGAGAATGAGGCCTCCTTTTTTCTCCAGGCCACAGACTCCATCCCTGAGGCTGTCGGGAGACACAGGGTATAAATCCATGTATATCAATGTTTTCCATGGCAGTGAATGTATCGGCTCATAAAGGAAATTGATCTTCAGGGATGCGTTGCTTTTGGATGGATGGCACATTAGCATCTATACAGCATCATGTGTATGGGCATCGAGGGAGAGGGGACATTAAAATGAGAGATTAATACCCCTGCCCATAATTGGGGCAGGAATCCTTATTAACAAATGTTTCTGCATGGAAGGCTTGAGGTCCATGTCAAACACAGGGCCGTACCGAGCTGTAAACCACAGTAGAACATTTTCTAAAAGGATCCTTCTGATTTAAGGTGGATGCTTATTTTTTTGATGGTAGATATCGAGAACAGAAACCCACTTGTAATTCATCTAGAGCTTGTTTTCTTCTAGTATCACCGGATCTGGCGTTTGTTCTTTCTACATGGATGAGATCGAGAAAGTTTTTAACGGGAAGTTCAAGGAGCAAAAGACCACTGAATCTGCTTGGACCCCAATTTCAGAAGATAAAGTCCCAGTCCCCAGGTGTGTGTCTCAGATTTCTAAAAACGAGGAGATGTGGAGCCTGAGGTTTCTACAAGATTCATACATTGAGGCTTGAGGAGATTGATAACTTGAGAACTTTGTGGAGATCCACCTATCTTCTCAGAGATCCATAATTTAGGGCTTTAAGAAAATCGATAGTTTGAGGCTTGGAAACTTCAAAGAGATTGTTAACTTGAGGCCTAAAGTACAGTAGTTTCTAAAAGTTACATAGATTGAGTTTTGAAACAAATCCATATCATGTGTCTTTAAAAAAATCCACAATTTGAGGCTTCAAAGATATCCATAAAGCTTTAAAAAGATTGAGGATTCCTGTAGATCTTTAGCTTGAGACTTCAATGAGATTTGTAACTTAATGCAACAAAGAGATACACAGCTTGAAACTTTAGGAAAAACAAAGTTTAACACTTTGAGGAAATCTGTAGCTTGAAAATCCAAAGAGATGTTTTACTTGAAGGTTTGAGGAAATCTTTATCTTGAGGCTGGTTTGAGATCTAAGGATCTGTAGAACAGAGATCCGTAGTTTGAAGCTACTGGAAGATCTATAGCTTGGAGTTTTGAAGAGAGTTACTCCTTCTGGCTTTATGGAGATCCATAATTTGAGGCCTTGAGAGGACCTATGTCTCAAAGCATTGATGAGATTCATAGATTGCATCAATTGAGGCATCAAAGTGATTGACTGCTTGAAGCGAAGTAGATCCATGACGATTTATGGTTTGAAGTTTCAAAAAGAATGATGGCTTGTGGCTTTCAGGAGATCCATAGCTTGAGGCTTTGAGAAGTTCCATATCTTAAGACATTGAGGTGATTCATAGCTTGGATTTTGAGGAGATTCTTAGCTTGGAGCTTCAAAGAGATCCATACGTTTTGGCTTTTACGAGATCCATAACTTGAGGATTTTAGGAGATCTGTAGCAGAGGCTTTCCGGAGATTCCATAACTTGAGGCTTTGAAAAAGATCTGTAACCTTAGACCTCAAGGTTATTTATAGCTAGGGTTCTGAAGATATGATTAGCCTGTTCCTTCAAAGAGATCGACAATTTAAGGCTTTGAAGAGATCCATAGCTTTGAGCTTGTAGATGTTTGTAACTGAGATCTTTACCTTCCACTTTACTTTTCCATTCCAGGCCCGGGTGTTGTGCAGGTTTTGGCAATGCTGCTTCCTACAAGGCATCCAATGAGTTTCCAGATGAGACCCTTTCCTTCATCAAATCTTTCCCTCTCGTAGATGAGGCTGTGCCTTCCATTACAGAGACACCATGGTTTACAAAAACGACCAGCAGGTATGGAGAAATTAATGAACCTATAAGGAGAATTAAAAGGCAGGGTGCTCCAGAGAAATTAATGAGTTATTCTAATAATTTAGAAGATGACTGTTTATTTTATTCTCCTTCCCAAAAAGATGAACGTCCTTTATGCCTCTTACTATATAAAGATCATTTTGAGCGATTCTTTCTATTTCATTTTCCGTATTCTGATTTCCCAGATATAAGCTAACACAGATTGCTGCCGACACCTCGGCCGGTCCTTACGGAAATTACACAGTCATCTTCTTAGGGTCCGAAGATGGAAAAATTCTTAAGGTTCTTACAGGAACTACAGAAAATTCCACAGTGGAACCTGTCCTCCTGGAAGAACTTAATGTCTACAACCAAGACAGGTAAGTTCTGGTCCTTCAGTTCAATTTTTGGTGCTGTGATTATACAACCCACACAGTGAAATATTGTATAACGTAGGTGCGGTGGGAAAATGGATGATGGGAGAATCCTAGGATTGCAGTTGGATCGAGACAATAATGCCCTGTTTGTAGCTTTTTCAAGCTGTATCATTCGCGTTCCTCTCAGCCGATGTGAATCATATGGGACCTGTAGGAGGTAGGTAACAATGACTCGTGTGTTGTTTGACCAAGAATAGGGGGTATTTCTGACTTTGTCAAGGCTTTGCCCACATCTGAGGCTAAATACTTCCAAGTGCCCTGGACCCTAAGATTCTTGGTAGTTTCATCAATATATGTTAACTTTGCCCGCATACTCCACCAATTTTTCTTCTGGGATGTTAAATGTTGCTTGTAATAAGGGCTCCATCAATCAAGGGAACAGACCATAACGAAGAGAAGAAAGGAAAGATATTGCTTGTGTTTCATAAGTGGGCTGTATTCATTGCAACAATCGCTTCACATCTATTGTTCCCGCCAGTTTTGGAAGCAGTTGAAAAAAAAAATCCCTTCTGTTCTAAGTAAAATGAACCAGCTCTGTAATAATCTCATTAATAAAGTCACATCATATGTGTGCATCTCATGAACAAAGCGGCTTACAATTCACGTCTAGTCATTCATTCTCTGCATGCCCCTCGATGAGACAATCCCACCCTTTCCGACAGCGGGTAAATTTGCCAGGCTGAATAACCCTACCACAAAGTCATCATTATTACGAACCGAGCAATAATGTTTGAAGGGGTCCCAGGATGCCCGCTGCTGCAGCTCTGGTGGTGGAACGGGAAAAGCTTTAATTTGCAGGCTCCTTATTGCGATGGGAGCCAAGAGACAATCGAAGGCTAGAAAAAGCTTTCTTGCCAAATGCATCGTACTCAAGCCTCAGCTCTTTGGAAGGCTGCCAAAGCGTGGTGCCTACAGGGGCTCCGATGTAAGGAAGTCTATGATGGTTTTCAATAAGAATGGTGCTAAGCTCCAAGCTTTCTCGTGCAGACTGTGTTCTCTTTTGCTTCTCAACGACTTGTACCTGGTCCGAAAATGTCGCAGACCCTCATTACAAAAAAGTTGTAACATACAAAGTCAATTATTTTCCTTCCCGCAGAAGTTGCCTGGCATCAAGAGATCCTTACTGCGTGTGGTTAAAATCAGGGAACTGTGCCAATTACCGAGGTGACATAAGGTAATATAACATGAAAGATACATTATATAACAGCTCGGTGCCTACCGGGGGAGGGGAACATCTCCGCCACTCTCCTATAGCAAACTGAAGATTAAGATTTAATGAATGGAGTAGTCTGTCCCTTAAGAGCTAATTAAATGCACCTAAAATATGAATAATCTGGTCAAATAAATATTAAGAGATCTCCGTCTTAACTTCCCAACCCATAAATTATGCTTAAGATGATTTCTATGAGCAGGAGTACTAAACTTTAGCAATAAAATCTGACTTGAAGTGTAATTACATATATAGCTGCTGCATGATGTAGATGGCCATATTGTGCTTAGAAATTACAACCCAATGTGGGATTTTTATTTATTTGACTCATTTATATAGCGCCATTAATTCCACAGCGCCATTAATTCCACTATTGGCACTGTCCCCATTGGGGCTCACAATCTAGAATCCCTATTAGTATGTATTTGGAGTGTGGGAAGAAACCCACGCAAACACGGGGAGAACATACAAACTCTTTGCAGATGTTGTCCTTGGTAGGATTTGAACCCCAGGATCTCAGCGCTGCAGTGCTAACCACTGAGCCACCGTGATGCCCCTCAAGCTTCTTGGTTCCTCTGTCAACATTGCTGAGGGAACATCTCCATTCTTTATTCAGAACTTCCCGACTTCTCTTGTGTTGATAATATCAGGAAGATCTCCTTCCTTCTTGTTATTATTTGACATCTTTATCTTTTCTTTTTGGACTTTTTCAAAAAGATCATGCCTGATTAATTTGTAGGTTTATTTGATATCATTGTCTCCGCCTGCAAGAACATCAGTAATATACTGATACATACTTTTTTTTAATTAACTTCTAGGGTTGGATTTGAGCAAGATATTGAGCAGCCAAAGCATCGAGGCAACTGTCAAGGTGAGCAACACACTTTCCCAAATTTTCTCTAGACTAGATTAGAGGCAGTCCAAGGACAGGCATCTACGTTACTACTGGGCATAGAAGTGAACCTATGCTGGAACAGCCTAATATGGAACAGTCTTAATATTCTTCAAGAGTAACTAAACTTTCTTTTTTATTTATTTATTGATTAGCCTTTGTAAACTTATAAATCTTTGTCATAAACTCTATTACCGTATCTTGCTTCCTTTTCTCATCAAATGCCATTCTTAAAATTCAGGTGCCTAATTCAGGCTTCTTTAGCAGCTGCATTGAACTGCTGCTAGAACAAGAATCTATCTGTACTCAGGGGAGGGGAGCAGAGAAGCTGGAAAAGTGTTTGTAAATAGGAATTGAGTACAGATTCTTATTAGATTGCAGTAAAGAAGAGTTAACTGAGCAGGTAAAACAGCACTTTCAACATGGAGTTTGAAAGGGAAAGAAGCAAAATAAAGTAATGAAGTATATTACAAAAATGTATAACTTTTCAATGGCTGATTTATAATTAAAAAAAGGTTAGTTACTGTTGAGGCATGGAAGACTGGCTGATCCCCCTGATGAGCAACCCACCATCTAATAGCCATATTAAGTGGCTACAAAAATAGTCAGCATGCTACAGCCGTGTATGGTTGGATTTGGTTTCAGATAAAAGTTAATACATCCACCGTAGAGAGAAGAACTCATGGGGGTTGCAGTAAGCGTGACAAGAGATTATTTGTAGGACATGAAAGTCATGTTTTATAGGAGCTGATTTGGCAGTGGTGAAATGTGTGCCCTACAGATAGTCCTGTCTCGGCAGGAGGCCTCAGTGATTGGGCTCCAGAGTGAGGCAAAAGGGATGAAGCTGCCTGTATATTAACTTGCGGGTTTTACTCTAGTCTGATTCCCAGTCTCATATTTCATGACGTTCGAAGCCTTCTGGGCACATTACAAGACTACACATTAATAAGGTCAATATATACCGCCTAACCATGCTGCAAAGTAAAGATCCCATTATGAGTCCTGACATTTACAAGACAAATGCTGACCGGTAGCTATTATTCTGCAGTCCAATGTTGCCGTTATTTATTATCCGTCCTTAAGGTTGCATTAATTTTTTACATTGAGCTACGGTGCTTTCTCTGCTTTTCTAGTATCAGCCATCTTTGTTCTGGTTCCAAGTGAAAAAAAAGTTGGCATTTTGTTTTCCTTTGGATAAGTAGGCAGAGATTGATAAATTAACCATATAATAGTGGAGGGGAGTAGATGGAAAGCAAGACCATGGTCAGATCTGTCTCCTTGTACTATGTGTAAATCAATGGGGTCGTGTCAGATTCTTCCAAAGTGTCTCCCATTTTTACACCAAAATTAGCGCCATATGATAACATTTGGCAACAGAGCTCTCAACACAGACGTGAACATAGCATAAAGCTCGTGTAAGCAAATCGATTTGATTGTGCGACTCTCAGATTTGAAACGGGGTGCGGTTTAATTGAAAAGGGGTGTGGTCTCCTCCAGATACATCTTAGGCATACAAGAGGTAGTCAAGACCTTAAAAGGGTTGACCAGAACTGTGATATTGATGACATGTCATTAGAAACAGATCTATGTCCATTTTTCGAGCAGGCACCAATTGGTAAGTAGGTGACCTCTGCTCTACCACAGACAAATACTTTATCTATGGGATAGGTTCATCACCCCCCTGATCGGCTGTTATCAGCTCCGGCGGTATCTGGATATAGACTGCCTGCAAATCCAGTACCGCACCGCTCTATATTCCCGGGCACTGAAGCTCAGCTGTGATTCATTTTAATAGGATAGGTGATCATGACAGTCCTGGAAATCCTCTGTAAATAGATAATTTGATGTATTAGATACCGTGACCCCAGCCTTTGTAAACAGCATTATTAATGTGATGCAGATCTGTGTACAGTTTTCGAGCAGCCAACATTTGGTAAATAGTTGACCTCTTCAAGACCACGGCACCATTAATATGTCTAGTTCCAGGGTAACACTAATAAGGTAGTGTGCTATGAAAATTAAAAGAGGACATAAGCCACAGAGTGAAATTTTACGCCCCCTCCCCTTGAGGCATCTGTTCTGTTTAGAGGAAAAATAGGGGATATCTATAAATCATTATTATAATAGAATCATTATCTCCAAAACTTTAAGGACAGTAAAGGGCATATTGTAGTCCTGGAGATAAGATTGTTATATGTTTTGTAACCTCATAGAGTGGATCATGAGTTCACTACAGAGGATGATTATTCACCGCCGGCTCCTGACTCAAACTGAGCTTATTGACTCAAGGAAATCTGCGAAACGCACTGTTCTTAAGACCCACGAATGTTATGATATTGTTTGTTATTGTGCATTGAAAACCACGAGGCTCCCCGATTGGAGCCTGTGATCGCCTTGTGATTTTATTTTCATTATGTCTATAACTCATATCTCACTTCAAAATTTTATTAATTTCTCCAAATTATTTCTTCAATATCTCTTATTTTTTTCCTATTTATCTATGTACTTACTGAAAATTGTAAATAATCATTGATCCGAAATGTTGACCTTGTACATAAAAATGTAAACCTTTAAACTAGCAAAAAAAATGTTTTAATCAATCGTTTTCTCGATCTCTAAATCATTTTTTTTTTTTGTTTTATCTCCCTTCCAGATGTTGTCACCGCCTCAGGAAGTACAGACATAGAAGGTGACTCTTCTTATGGTAACTTTCTTGTGCTTTTCTTTTTCCAAACCTTCTGTCATCCTTTCCCTGCCCATATCCCATCATTTCCAATGCTTTCTGCCTCATGTCATTCACATGGTTTTCAAACAATTTGATCACCCAAAGTGGGTGTGAAACCATTGAAACGAAAGCCGTTCCACCATGCTGGTCATAGTTGAACATTTGTGTATGTTGCAGGTCATACATGGTCTAAAAATTTTTCCATTGGCTGTAAGCCCAAAAACGTTGCAACTTGTTGCTTTTAACAAATTTTAAAGTTTGACCAGCTTGCCATCATTCATGCCATAGGCTATTTTCCTTGTTTCAGACCTTAGGAGCATGGTGGCACCATGTATCCATGTATACAGATCCATAATGAGGTCCTCATTGAAGTCTACAGGGCATATACTGTGCCTTGAAATAGATTTTATATGGAATCCATGAGGAAAAATATTAGCCATGCTGCCCAAGAAATATGCTTCTGAGTGTGACATACAGTACTGTACGAAGATTTGTAAGATACAAAAGGGTCATGCTTTGTGTGTACCCGGCAGTGATTTTGGATTATTGCAACCTTATTGTTAACATTTTTAGATTTCATTCACAAAAATTGATAATTGGTAAAAAAAAACACAATAGTTTTACAAAATTTTTCCAATTCTGATAACAAAAAATGAGGTGGGAGGGGTACAGTCTCATAAAGAGAAATGCTAAGAAAGTAGATTGAAAAATTAGTTTGGTAGGATAAAATAACGAGAGGGAACTTTTTATGTCTTCTTTTTCATTTTTAGATGTTTTTAGCTTTTTGTCATTCTCTGCCAAAGAGATGTCAGCATCTCATATGACATACCCCTTGTCTTCATTACCGGCTCTAACATTTCTTAACATTATCGGCCTACTTCCTGTCCATGTAAATTTATTCTTAAGAAAAGTGTACGGACAGTATCGAATAAGATAAAGAAAAGACATTTTAATTAGGTCTTAATATTTTTTTTTAACTTGATAAAAAGAAAAATGCAGAAGAATTAATTTGTGAACCGGCGACACTTTACTAAAGCGGGGATCATTTCAGCAGGAAGAGGAGGCAATGTCGATGTATTACCGTGAGGATTAGACTAGACGGTATATCATTAATTTAACAGCGGGTCCCATCTCGTATCTTTAAGACGTTTTGCTTTAAGCTCGGATTTGTCACTCTAGAGAGAGGTGTTTGTCAGATGGAAAGATTTACTGAAGTGTGACATACATAGAGAGAGAGGAAAAAAAACATCACTCAGATCAGTGGAAAGTTACCAAACCGGATTGACTGTCAAAATTTAACCCCCGGCAACAGAAAACAAGCAGGGGAGGGAGTTTTCTAATTTACAGAATATCTTCCTCATCTCGTAAGAAAATACAGATTTCAATTTTTTTCTCTCTACTCTTTAGTCGTTTTTAACTTTTTTACTTTATACTTTATTGTTCTTTTTTTTAAATTCCCTCTTTTAAAAAAAAAAATAAGAGTGTATTAAAAACATACATTTATGTATAGAGTATACAGAAAGTAGGAAAAGGCCCATGAGTGCAAACTAGTCTGAATGGTGTACAGCCTCAGGGTTTCCTTACATACAGTATAAAAGTGGAGGGGGGGGGGAAGAATATATGGAAGAATGGAAACAAATTCTAAAAAAAAAAAAATTACTGCTTACTTGAAAATAATTTGTAAAAAAAATAGTCTATTCTTAACTTACAATTAAGGATTTGAAGAATTAAACAAAACAAAGAAATACAAGATAAGTCTTTATTTAAAAAAAATATTATATTAATTTTAATGCCTCATGGAATGCGGTTTTCTAATTGTCACATTAACCAGATACCCTACGACTACCTCTGCTTTTCTCCACCCATTTTGTATTAGTTTAATATTTTCCACGTTACACTTAAATTATACATATAATATTGTAAGAAATAAAGTTCCTAAAAAATATAATAAAAAAGTTAGCTTTACGAGCTGGGGGTTAACATTTCAGACATTTTTATTATTATTATTTATTTAGATAGCACCATTGATTCCATGGTGCTGTACATAAGAAGGGGTTACATACAAATTACAAATATTGCTTACAGTAAGCAAACTAACAATTACAGACTGATACAGAGGGGCGAGGACCCTGCCCTTGCGGGCTTACATTCTACAGGGTGGTGGGGATGGAGACAATAGGTTGATGGTTGCAGGAGCTCCTGCGCTGGTGAGGCGGTAGCGGTGAGGAGGCAGCAGGGTCAGTGCAGGCTGTAGGCTTTCCTGAAGAGGTGGGTTTTCAGGTTCCGTCTGAAGGATCCGAATGTGGTTGATAGTCGGATGTGTTGGGGCAAAGAATTCCAGAGGATGGGGGATATTCGGGAGAAGTCTTGGAGGTGGTTGGGTGAGGAGCGAATAAGTGTGGAGGAGAGAAGGAGGTCTTGGAAGGACCGGAGATTACGTGAGGGAAGAGATATGTGGAAGAGACAGGCTATGCATGGCTTTGTAGGTCAGTATTAGTAATTTGAACTGGATACGCTGAGGGAATGGGAGCCAGTGAAGAGATTTGCAGGGGGGGGGAAACAGAGGAGTAGCAAGAAGAGAGATGAATTAGTCGGGCAGCAGTGTTAAGGAGGTTCAAGGGTGTTAGTAGGGAGGCCACAGAAAAGGAAGTTGCAGTAGTCAAGGGGGGAGATGATGAGGGCTTGCACAAGAATTTTAGTAGATTGACTGTTGAGGAAAGGACGGATTCTGGAGATATTTTTGAGCTCTAAGTGACAGGAGGTGGAAAGAGCTTGGATGTGCGGGTTGAAGGACAGGGCAGAGTCGAGGGTTACTCCGAGGCAGCGGACTTCCGGTACGGGGGAAAGCGTGATGTCCTTTAATGCGATAGATAGGTCAGGTAAGGAAGATCTGTGAGATGGAGGAAAGATGATGAGTTCAGATTTGTCCACATTGAGTTTGAGGAAGCGAGAGGAGAAGAAGGAGGATATGGCTGATAGACACTCCGGGATTCTGGACAGCAGAGAGGTGAAATCTGGGCCAGAAAGGTAGATCTGAGAGGCATCAGCATAAAGGTGGTACTGGAATCCATGAGACTTTATGAGTTGTCCCAGGCCGAGTGTATAGATTGAGAAGAGTAGGGGTCCTAGAACAGAGCCTTGGGGGACTCCAACAGAGAGAGGGTGGGATGAGGAGGTAGTGTGGGAGTGGGAGACGCTGAATGTGCGGTTGGAAAGGTATGAGGAGATCCAGGATAGGGCGAGGTCTTTGATGCCAAAGGAGGAGAGGATCTGTAGTAGGAGGCAGTGATCAACTGTGTCGAAAGCAGAGGACAGGTCTAGAAGGAGGAGTACAGAGTATTGTTCGTTAGCTTTGGCTTTAAGTAGGTCGTTAGTGATTTTGGTCAGGGCTGTCTCAGTTGAGTGATGGGGGCGGAATCCAGATTGTAGATTGTCAAAGAGCAAGTTAGATGAGAGGTGGGAGGAAAGTTCAGGGTGGATGTGCTGCTCCAGGAGTTTGGAAGAGAATGGGAGCAGCGATATTGGACGATAGATGGACATAGCAGTTGGATCGAAGGTTGGCTTTTTAAGGATAGGCGTGATTGTGGCATGTTTGAAAGCAGAAGGGAAGGTGCCAGAAGTTAGTGATAGGTTGAAGAGGTGGGTTAGGGATGGGATAAGAGTGGTGGTGAGGTTGGGGAGGAGGTGGGATCAAGCGCACAGGTGGTGAGGTGCGATTTGGAGAGGAGACAATTAAGCCCCCCTTCAGTGATGTTGGATAGGGAGGTTATGGGGTTTGGGCATTGATCTGGTATACAAAGGGGTTGTGGTGGTTGAACAATGAAGACTTGCCTTGCTTGGTTGATCTTATTTTTAAATTGTGTGGCAAAGTCCTCAGCAGAGATGAGGGAGGTTGGAGAGGGCAGTGGGGGGGCGGAGGAGGGAGTTAAAGGTTTTGAATAACTGGGGTTGTAGGATAGGGAAGATACAAGGGTTGTGAAGTAGACCTGTTTAGCAGAGGTGAGAGGAGATTTAAAAGCGAGTGTTGCATATTTGGATGCAGTGAAGTCGTCTTGCAAGTGTGTTTTCTTCCAACGCCGCTCCGCAACCCTGGACACTTGCCGGAGCTTTTGGGTGGTGTTATTGTGCCAGGATTGTCTATCCATACGTCGCACTCATGAACGAGAGGGGCAACCGTGTCAATAGCTGATGTGAGAGTGGCATTGTAGAAAGCAGTGGCACTGTCTGTGTCGTGGAGTGAGGATATGGATGTCAGTGGTAGGATAGAGTCAGAGAGTGTGTGGGTGTCTAGGTGTGCAAGGTTTCTGCGGGGGTGCGCATGTTGCTGGACATGGGTGACTGGTGAGGAGGAAAGGGATGACATTTGTACTGAATAGTGGGCATACATGAATTATGGTAAATGGTAAACAATTGGTCATGGTGAATTAAATAAAATATATATATATAGATATATATAATGACATACATTTATTTTGTGACAAAGAATTAGACCACTTAAAGGATAAAAAGTCTAAAATGATTTGGCGGCGTAAAAATATTTGTTTATGTTTTTTCTATTCTTTCTGTGTTAAAAAAATCTGAAAAAGTATAGACTAATAAGTAAATGATCTCATTTTCCGCCCATATGTTCTCTTCTTATTGTGGCGTTTGGAATTCAGAGCATCTCTGCCACCTTGTGACTGACCAAGGGGCTGCAGTTCAGAAGCCTATATGTCTGTACACAGTGCTTTTTCACCATTTATCTTCCCACATAGCCATAGCCGTATGTCAAAAATACACTAAATTCATAAAAATATTTTCTTGCAATCTGAATTTTCGAGCTGCTGCTCCTTTAAGAACATTGAGTAGAGCATAGGAGTACACATGTAATGTTAAAGGGAACCTGTCACCCCGAAAATCGCGGGTGAGGTAATCCCACCGGCATCAGGGGCTTATCTGCAGCATTCTGTAATGCTGTAGATAAGCCCCCGATGTTACCTGAAAAAGGAGAAAAAGACGTTAGATTATACTCACCCAGGGGCGGTCCCGCTGCTGGTCAGGTCGGATGGGCGTCTCCGGTCCGCTCCGGCGCCTCCCATCTTCTTTCCATGACGTCCTCTTCTGATCTTCAGCCACGGCTCCGGCGCAGGCGTACTTTGCTCTGCCCTGTTGAGGGCAGACAAAGTACTGCAGTGCGCAGGCGCCGGGCCTCTGACCTTTCCGGCGCCTGCGCACTGCAGTACTATCCTCTAGGAGGCGCCGGAGCGGACCGGAGACGCCCATCCGACCTGACCAGCAGCGGGACCGCCCCTGGGTGAGTATAATCTAATGCTGCAGATAAGCCCCTGATGCCGGTGGGATTACCTCACCCGCGATTTTCGGGGTGACAGGTTCCCTTTAATGTCTGTTTGGATTTGTTGATTAAAGGTTGAGACCATTGTAAAATAGGAGCTGTAATCAATTTCTGCACTGTCCATATGTTTGCATGCCATACTGTGTGTTAGGAAAAGGGGTGGGGCTTTTGGATGGAGAACTGACATCTTTCTGGTTGATTTTTCCAGTTGGTATTGATCACAGTAATTAATAAGTGTAGTATTTAGAATTGCTAGAGGTAATCACAGCACATAGCCTATTTGCACCATATTATGGACTAACCCTTTAAATGAGCTCAATACCCCGATAGCCCTTTCGGTAGGACAGTAATGAATTAGTTGCCTCTTACACTGGGTTACTTAGCTGTTCATCCACACTGAATGGTGTTTTACAACTGTCACATTAACCAGATTCCCACCCCTACCACCGCTTTTCTCCACTGCTCCACTCCCCTCCACCCCCCGATGATTCACCTTATTCACCGCTATTGATGATATTGCCGTTGCCTATGTTTTATTATGTTTTATTTCTTGCTGGTAATGCAGGGAAAGTCCCACCCAGCAGAGACATCTCCATTGCCAATGTTGCCTCCCTTGGGGAAGTGACTCACCCAGGCTGGCCTCACTACGCCCCGCCAGGCGTGACATCAGACGGTTACTACCAACGTTCTGCCTGGCACAATCTAAAAACCCAGGGTAAGAGGGATGTTCATTCTTTGTAGCCCTAGGCTCTTAGTAGATTAATTAACATAGACATCTAGATGCTGTAGGTTAGTCCTGGCTTGTACCCACAGTGCCACATCCCCTTTCCCAGTCACGTCCCTTCCACCCATCCTTGATACAAGGCCTAACATCTGCTTTGTCCATCGTGTCCTGTTAGATATCCACTGCTTGTCAGCTTGCTTGTGGCAGGCAGTGCATGGACTGTGCATGAGACTGCAAAGCTCTCGTTACATGTGATAATTGTGCTTGTGTTATAACTTGTCTAATTCATCTAGTTATATTTTCTAGAAGACATCACAAATCTAAAGTATTTCGTATGAGACATAGGGAGCTCCAGTAGTTTTTTTTTTTCCCTAGAGGAAAATTCTTATCTCTATTTATTCTTGTACCGTTCCTCATCAGAATGTAGACAACATCCCTTTGGGTGGCGTTTTCAGGAATGACAACCCCTAGATTTTGTCTGTTTTTCCTTGTGTTGATCCTAAAGTTGTCCTTTTTTCTACCAGTAAAAAGTTGCAGATCATCTCTCCTAGCTCCTACTACTAAGGCAACTTCTTCTGGATCCATAAAAGGTCCCAAACAAAAAGAGTAGCAGATGTCTAACAACCATTAGAGAAACCATTCTCACTCACTATTGGTAGTCAAAAAGTTTCTTATTCTAGGAGCCAATAAGCTTCTGCTTCCTAAGGAGCTCAGAGAAGCCAAATGTGAGGCTGAAAGTTCCAACCAAGGTCAAGCTTTTAGGTCTTGGATAGAGTTCCCCTTTGATTAGGCACATAAGACAAAAGGGAAAGATGTCAAGATTCCATTTTGGTCCATAAATCATGTATAAACAGAAGATAAGGTACAGTATTTTTCCAGCAGAAAGAGGTGTGAAGGTCTGACAACAATCTGAGAAACCGGTCATAGTCTGTACTTTGATTTTCAAAGTAGCCCTAAGACAACCATTTGTGAGGCTAAAAGCTCCAAATCCTGTCAAGCCTTTTGGTTCTTGGTAAATGTCTCCTTTTTAAATGTGGTTGGTTTTCTCTTTGGTTTGTGGTTAGTTTCTATTGGGAAAGTCCTCAAATTTCATTATTGGCCTAAAACCTATATGTATACCTGAGGAAAGGTTCTGTTTTTGAGAGGTGTGAAAGACTGACAACCCATTTTCTATCACTTCTGATTATCATTACTCAAATCTCCTTTCTTGAGCTGTTACTTCGTTTTGCACAGATGAGTATAAGCTTCAGTTAACAAGTCATTTTACATCACGAATGGTGACAAATTTGAAAATGTTTGCAGAATTGGCAAAAAAAACACCCTATCTCTGTCAGTGAAACTCAACCACACTCCCGCTGGCAGCAAAGTAAATATAGAGCTAGTCTATTTATACCTGTCTCAGATATGAATCTGACTCTGAAGTGCATCAATCTTTAACAAATGGGGAAAAAATTAGAAAAAAAACAAACTTTCGATTATTCATAGATCTTGAAGTTGAGAAATAATTATCTCCCTCTTCGTCCCCAGTCCTCACCTCAGCATGAATTAGGTTAAAATAATTGATTCTAGAATAGGATACAAAGAAAATGCAATTTCCCGACACTTTCTGTAAAGGAAATTACTCCAAGAACGTCAAAGCTTTTGGAAAAAAAAAATGTAACAATTCCAAGTGTGGAAAGATTAGAGGGAGCCATGGAGGAGTCGGTGTGTGATTATAAAAGTGGTGTATTAGTTTTTGTGATTGCCCTACCTTCTGTCATGGCTTTGAAGGAGAGAGCTCATTACCTCTCGGCAGCTGAGCGCGCTCCGGTTTGATTGGCTCCCGCCTTTCATTCCATTACTAACACTCAGCACTCGCTAGTTTGAATGTAGTTGTCTCGGGTCTAGGGCTCAGCTCATGCTAGGCAGTCTTTAGGGATGAAGGCCGGTTACATTAGCTAACACAACAATGACTGAGACTCTTTTTCTGAGGTTTGAATGGCACATTGCATAGATTTTCCGAGCTCCTTGATGTCTGATGCGACTCTGCGGCTTCTTCTCCAGAAACATCACTTTGGTCTCTTTTGCGACATGAGTCAGACACAAGAGATAGAGGAAAAGCGAATAATGTAATCGGCGGGACAATGCTTCTTAGAGGAGATGTTCAAGAGAACTTCAGGTCACCAGGAAGAACCGGCTCAGATTATTAGCTTACTCAATTCTGTAAAAAGACTCAATGAAATGTACAAGGACCTAGTAATAAGGGGCATTGAGACCGAGATTGTACACGGGACCATTTTCCTGCTGTTCCATTGCACTTTTTCACTCAAAACTTCTATATAGTATATAACCAACAAAAAAAGAGAAATGATGCTCTGAACCTTCAGAACCTGCAAAGTATTGTTTCAGTGCGAATTTATGTAAAAAAGTAAATGTAGAATTGTCTTAGATTTTGCTGTGACCCAGAATTGGCTATCCTAGTTATGTAGCTTAGCCTTGTGGTTTGGACTAAACATTGAAACTTTCAATCACATATGAACTTAAAGCAAATATAAAATTATATTGTGGCCTACCTACCTAAAGTTTAGCAAGACAAGCAAGTTTGCGTAAGCAAATTGTGCAAGTATAACAAATTCCAAATTATGGTAGGGTTTGGGGGCAGAAAAGCTTAACATACAAAAAAGTCATACTTACCATCTGATTTATGAATTAGCGCCCCCCCCCCCCCATTTTGATTGTTTTTTAGTTTAGCTGTCATCATTATTGACTTTGAACATTGCAGAGCACTGAAACCCTGCTCTGAGACTGTACAGATAATTGGGCCCTTAGCTGTTCCTTCATCGTTTTGTTGTGTTTTTTTCCGATCTCAAAGGAGCAAGACAAGGTTTTGTGGAGTTTTTTTATTTCTGTACCTGAGTAGAATTTTAAACTCGATTCTATATTTTCTTGCTAAACAAACTTTTGGTTTAGTGACTGAAAGTTTGGAACAAGTGCAGAGTCTTGGCTGCATTTTTAAAGAGCACTTGAATACTAAAAGTATAAAAAAAAAATGAAGAATAACTTCAGACTGTAAAAGAGATGAGCAGCATCAGAGTTATTTGTGAAAAGACTTACGGCTATTATTTTGACTACAAATGTGGAGGAGAATGTTTGCGGTTACGGGTCATGTGCCTGAGGTTGGGTGGCAACATGCCTTATGTTGGGTGATGTGCGGTATAGTTTGTGTGCACTTCCTGTCCATAGTGTACAAATAATACCATGACTGTGTTTAAGTATCATGCAATATCGAAATTACAGCACCATACAATGCTTTTGACTTACTGTTGACTTACTAGCAAAGCTATAGAGTCACACCATGCATTAATAAATACCACTATACAAATTTTATATAATTGTGGCTGATATGAAGGCCAGAAGGTGAGTCTGGTCACATTACAATAATAATTAAATTGTATATTTCTCTATTCTCTTGAAGGTAAACATCAGGAGGTCATGGGAAAAGATTCAACCAAGACAGTCCACTTCACTTTCCTTATCGGATGCGTCTTTGTAGCCTTTGTGGTTGGAGCTATCTTCTCTGGACTGTTTGTGTCCTGTTACTGCAACCATATGTTTCAGAAAAGCAAACATAATACTAAGGATCCAGAATCCAATCTTCAACGACCACTTTCCCTGAGGAGTTTGGCAAAAATGAATGGCCTACTAGACAGTCAGTCCAAGGAAGGAATGATGGAAGCAACTTCTCCTAAACTCTATACCACTCTTCTTCACAGTGACAAAGAACAGCCAACAGAGACGACCAAAGCTGGAGGCAAGGAACATCCAGAGCTTCAGGGTCTTCCAACCCCAGAGTCCACGCCAGAACTGCCAATGAAGAACCTCAAAGCCTTTAAGAACCAATGGGAAAGAAACCAGAACTGTAATAATGCTAAAGAGATCCAAAGCAAGAGCCCCGTGTTTCATTTCCCCGTTTCAAACTCCCAAATATTCCAGTTTCCTAGTACTCTGGTCCTACCAAGCAGCATGCATGGATACGACCAACCTCTTTCTAGCTATGCAGATGATAAAAAGATACCCAACTCTGAAAGGGCTTTGAACCGTCATTCGCAGTGTTATCTTCCAAAAGGTGGTGAGATGACCACACTTGATGAACTTCTAAAACACCTTCCAGAAGGTGGAGGGTCACCAAGAAAAATGTCAGGAATGATGGCCTTAAGCCCACAAGCCGTCAGTCCTCATTCCCCTGTATCATTCATGAACAGAGTACAGCCCCAAATTCCCGACACTGAAAGTGCTCCTTACTATAGCTCCTCCACGCTTCCAAGAGACAGTCTGCCCAGGAGACTGGACATTCCACCAGATGTTACTCCTCAGTCTTGTTTGGAAAAACAATCTAGACACCCATCCCAGAGACATTCTCTATCCTCTGGGCACAAGCTCATGAACATAGGTCCAGGAGGGCCATTAGTTTCAAGGCAGCATAGCCTAGGACAAAGTAGCAGACAACATCCACCTCCTCTCCTCACAAGGATGCATTCAACAGGCACCCCAGTGCCCATGGATAGCCACAGTGTTTTTCTTTCTCGCCAACACAGCTACACAGAGCAAACCCCAATGCAGAGGAGTATGGTGAAAAGAACCCTGTCTTTGAGACCAGAGATGTCTACAAACCCATTGTTCTTGCCATCTTCCCCAGTAAAGGAGGGAAACCAATTTAAGTATTAATGATCACTTCTGAAAGTTATACCAAACAAAAGACTCTTCAAACTTCAGTAATGTGAAAACAGATGCTATGAAATTTGCCTTGGTGTTCTAAAACTCTAAAAGAGTGCTTCAAAAACATCTATGTCAACTCTTCTCCAGCAAACAGGAATGTTGTGTTAAAGGACTGGAGAGTGGTGGGAAGCGTTAAGATGAACTAAGCCACTAACATCCCATCAGCTGGCCTTATGTGAAGCCATGGTGGGACTCTGTTGGGTGGTAGACAACTGCTGTTCACTTTTAAGTATTCTACCTAACTACACCGTTTTCCTCTATTTGGAGAGCATGATCTGTTGACCTACGATGACGTCCAATGACCTTTGGTTGGTCCATCGAAAGTTGACAGTATTGGGAGGGCTAACCATTGGAGTAACATCACACATCATACCAATCAACAGATCAATTCAATGGACTTTATCTGTGTCCCTGAGCCGTAAAATACCACTAATGAGGAATGTGTTGAGGAAATGTTTTTGGATGCAGTTGGATACAACGAAAGGATACCTCAAGAGGAATAGAACAAATGTAAATTAACATATATATACATCCATGTGTGTATATATATAAAGATATAAATATATATTTCACAACCTAACTCCATATAAAAGGAGGTTTAATACCCTACTGTGTAGGGGCAAGAAACTCACTTCTATATTACTGAAAATGTATAGTTAAAAAAGAAACATATTGGGGAATAGATGTTGGTGCCTGAGGCAGGCTATAATGTGACCTCCCCCACTTAAGATTAGGTAACAATGGTGGCCCACCATATTATGATTTTCTCACTTTATCAGTATCGCAAGTCAACTGTCTCGTCTCGGCTGTCCTTAAATCCCTGGTGACTTACTGTACATGAGCGTTATATATTCACGATCAGGGTGATGTATGCCAGCCAAGATATAAGCACTGTGTGCTCAAACTGAACGGGGCTCTGACCTACTGCCTCTTTTAACGAGTGTCCGAACAGAGTTGGCCAAGACGTCAAGTTCCTTGAGAAGAGTAAGAGGTTCTCGGCCTTGTGGCTCTGCCTTTGTTTGAATCAAGTTAGCTCAATGGATAGTCTGTGTACATGTGTGCCTTATTTCAATCTAGTATTATGAACAGTGCGATTGTAGCAACACAAGTCTGTATTTATTTTGTCACGGAGTGGTTATCATCTTTTGGGTGCTTTTTGGGTGCTCCACTTGACACTACGTTCAGGACTTTGGGTGCTGTATGGTCCGATTTAGTTTCCATATTCCCTTAGTTCTTTATTTTGATGTTTCCTGTCCAAAATTTTCCGTTGATGGTTCCCATATGGCCTTCATTTGGTCACCTATCCCCTCCAGTGGTCAAGTGAACTTGGCCATAAACAAAACTTAATGAAAAATTCTACCAAGGTTTTCAGCAAGGCCGTGTATACCACTGGGGCAAAAATGAGGCTTTAACCTCCTACTTTATGGTTGGTGTGAACCTATTCACGGCTTCCCCTTTCTACAAGTTCTATAATATGAGAAAGAATTGGGAGGCCATATCTATAAGGTATGGGAAGACGAGGGCTGCAGCAACCCAGCACATGGTACTCCTGTTTTTAATGGAGATGTGAACCAGAATTAGGGCTACATCCAAAAATACAATATGAAGCCCTATTTCCTCTTATCTCCACTTTTCAAACATTGCCCAGAAGTCACAGGATATTTTTTTCATCAGTATCTAAAAACTATTTTTTGGTGAAAATAATTGTCTTTATACTAATCTGCTTAATTTTTGTGTAAAAGATTTAACTGCCAGCGCTCCACTTGCTACTTGGCAAAATCAAACTGAATGGATCAATGCCACACCTGACCGGTGGATAAGCATGGCACTGTGCAGATGCTCAACTCCTGAAAAGCAGAAGATTTTAGGAAAAGCTGGGGAAATAAATTAAAAAAACTTTTTGGCGTCTATCCAGAAAGCGATTGGCCGCTTTTCTTGTGCTAATTGATTTTTACATAAAACGTGAGATCTGAATTAATTATGTTACAATTTAGAGTGACAAGCTCTGAAGATCGCAGACGTGCGCGCCAGCAATAGTGCTTCATACCCAATTAAGTCCCCACAAAAACATCAACACGTTCAACATTTGTTAAATTCGAAAAAAAAAATCACTGCCAATTCTTTTCTTCTGATATCTTCCCTAGGCACGGAAGCGCCAAGTGTAGGAAAAGTTAAAGGGTCAGTTGTTTAAAGGGGTTGTCTTCATATCATCTAGTTGGCTACTAAAGGAAAAATATAGTACAACAAATCGCAAATTGAAATGAATGGCCAGAGCGGTTGATGCTCGGACTTCATGAGAAAGCTTCTTTAAGCTCCTCACCCACATGGACTTTTTGTGATAATTTTTTAATGAATTTAGCAGAGAAAAACTAAATTGTCCAGAAATTGGGGTCTAGGTTGACACCATTGGAGCCCGAGTGTCATTAATATTAAAAAAACATTCTATGACTTCACCCTAGAAGATCTACTAAAAATGTACCATGTGTCCACACAAAGGTGAAAGAGTCACTTTGTAAGGTAGCCCCTGGTAGAAAGCCCCTGGAGATAAACCAGTGGTGGCCTCCAATTTCTCGGTGATTTCATCCTAACATGCAAGTTTTTTTTGTTTCCCACCTCCACCGGGGTGGTAACCAATGGTTAACCAGTTGATTTTGAGCATGAGACTTAATATGGAGGCACCATGCAAGGTATCCTCCCCCTCAGAAGATCTTTCAGTTAATCAGGTAAGATTAATGTCTATGGCAGGTTCCTGACTGGTTCACCCTTACACACAATTGCACCCTTCACCCCTTATTATAAACATATAAAAGTCCGACTCTCCGGACTAAATGACCCATTGTCCTTCTGTATTGACTGACATCATCTGCATTTTTATAAAGACAGTGAATGTAAAATTTGTAAAAAAAAAAATATAATAATAAAAAAAGGAAGGAAAAAGAGTAATGTCTGCTGTCATCTGTTTCCCACGTGGGTGATTCAGAGTGTAGTCGTAAATTAGGCAATGAAAGTACAAGTGAGTCAAACAAGAAAATGCTTTAATGACTTTCTTGAAAGAAAGTTTCCAAATAATGTAGATAAAAAAGGTATAGCTTATCATACATATTTACCCACATTGCCTATTATGTACAATATAACTACTATAATACTGCTCCTATGTACAAGAATATCACTACTATAATACTGCTCATATGTTCAAGAATATAACTGCTATAATACTGTCCCCTATGTGCAAGAATATAAATACTATAATACTGCCCCTTATGTACAAGAATATAACTACTATAATACTGTCCCTATGTACAAGAATATAACTACTATAATACTGCTCATATGTACAAGAATATAACTACTATAATACTGCCTCCTATGTACAAGAATATAACTACTATAATACTGCAGCTATGTACAAGAATATAACTACTATAATACTGCTCCCTATGTACAAGAATATAACTACTATAATACTGCCTCCTATGTACAAGAATATAACTACTATAATACAGCTCCCTATGTACAAGAATATAACTACTATAATCCTGCCCTTATGTACAAGAATATACCGTATATACTCGAGTATAAGCCGAGATTTTCAGCCCAAATTTTTGGGCTGAAAGTGCCCCTCTCGGCTTATACTTGAGTCATGGTCGGCGGCAGGGTCGGTGAGGAGGAGAGAGGACTGTTGCATACTCACCTGCTTCCGGTGCTCCTGGCGCTGTCCCTGCCTGTCCCGTGGTCTTCGGGTGCCGCAGCTCTTCCTCTGTTCAGCGGTCACGTGGTACCGCTCATTAAAGTAATGAATATGGACTCCACTCCCATAGGGCTGGAGCCGCATATTTATTCCTGCAATGAGCGGTGCCAGTGACCGCTGACAGAGGAAGAGGCTGCAGTGCCCGGAGACCATCTGTCCGGGAGAAGGAGCCAGGGGCGCCGGGAGCAGGTGAGTATTTCATATTTACCTGTCCGCGTTCCACCCGCCGGGCGCCGCTCCGTCTTCTCGTCCTCTTGCTGTGACTGTTCAGGTAAGAGGGCGCGATGACGTATTAGTGTGCGCGCCGCCCTCTGCGTGAACAGTCACTGCGGAGAGACGGGACGCTGAGGAGCTGCGGGCAGCAAGAGAGGTGAGTATGTCATTTTTTTTTATTGCAGCAGCAGCATTATATATGGCACAGCTTTAAGTGGAGCATCTACGGGACAATAATGAATGGTATAGAGCATTATATATGGCACAGCTTTATATGGAGCATCTGGGGTAATAATGAATTGTATGGAGCATTATACAGTATGTGGCACAGCTTTATATGGAGCATCTATGGGGCAATAATGAATTGTATGGAGTATTATATGTGGCACAGCTTTATATGGAGCATCTATGGGGCAATAATGAATTGTATGGAGCATTATATGCGGCACAGCTTTATATGGAGCATCTATGGGGCAATAATGAATGGTATAGAGCATTATGTATGGCACAGCTTTAAATGGAGTATCTATGGGGCAATAATGAACGGTATAGAGCATTATATGTGGCACAGCTTTATATGGAGCATCTATGGGGCAATAATGAACGGTATGGAGCATTATATGTGGCACAGCTTTACAGTTAAGTCCATATATATTTGGACAGAGACAACATTTTTCTAATTTTGGTTATAGACATTACCACAATGAATGTTAAACAAAACAATTCAGATGCAGTTGAAGTTCAGACTTTCAGCTTTCATTTGAGGGTATCCACATTAAAATTGGATGAAGGGTTTAGGAGTTTCAGCTCCTTAACATGTGCCACCCTGTTTTTAAGGAGACCAAAAGTAATTGGACAGATTAAATAATTTTAAATAAAATGTTCATTTCTAGTACTTGGTTGAAAACCCTTTATTGGCAATGACTGCCTGAAGTCTTGAACTCATGGACATCACCAGACGCTGTGTTTCCTCCTTTTTGATGTTCTGCCAGGCCTTCACTGCGGTGGTTTTCAGTTGCTGTTTGTTTGTGGGCCTTTCTGTCTGAAGTTTAGTTTTTAACAAGTGAAATGCTGCTCAATTGAGTTGAGATCAGGTGACTGACTTGGCCATTCAAGAATATTCCACTTCTTTGCTTTAATAAACTCCTGGGTTGCTTTGGCTTTATGTTTTGGGTCATTGTCCATCTGTAGTATGAAACGACGACCAATCAGTTTGGCTGGATCTGAGCACAAAGTATGGCGGCTCTGAATAGCTCAGAATTCATTCGGCTGCTTCTGTCCTGTGTCACATCATCAATAAACACTAGTGCCCCAGTGCCACTGGCAGCCATGCATGCCCAAGCCATCACACTGCCTCCGCCGTGTTTTACAGATGATGTGGTATGCTTTGGATCATGAGCTGTACCACGCCTTCGCCATACTTTTCTCTTTCCATCTTCCATCATTCTGGTAGAGGTTGATCTTGGTTTCATCTGTCCAAAGAATGTTCTTCCAGAACTGTGCTGGCTTTTTTAGATGTTTTTTTAGCAAAGTCCAGTCTAGCCTTTTTATTCCTGATGCTTATGAGTGGCTTGCACCGTGCAGTGAATCCTCTGTATTTACTTTCATGCAGTCTTCACTTTATGGTAGATTTGGATATTGATACGCCTACCTCCTGGGGAGTGTTGTTCACTTGGTTGGCTGTTGTGAAGGGGTTTCTCTTCACCATGGAGATTATTCTGCGATCATCCACCACTGTTGTCTTCCGTGGGCGCCCAGGTCTTTTTGCATTGATGAGTTCACCAGTGCTTTCTTTCTTTCTCAGGATGTACCAAACTGTAGATTTTGCCACTCCTAATATTGTAGCACTTTCTGGGTTGGTTTTTTTCTGTTTTCGCAGCTTAAGGATGGCTTGCTTCACCTGCATGGAGAGCTCCTTTGACCGCATGTTTACTTCACAGCAAAACCTTCCAAATGCAAGCACCACTCCTCAAATCAACTCCAGGCCTTTTATCTGCTTAATTGAGAATGACATAACGAAGGGATTGCCCACACCTGTCCCTGAAATAGCCTTGGAGTCAATTGTCCAATTACTTTTGGTCCCTTTAAAAACAGGGTGGCACATGTTAAGGAGCTGAAACTCCTAAACCCTTCATCAAATTTTAATGTGGATACCCTCAAATGAAAGCTGAAAGTCTGAACTTCAACTGCATCTGAATTGTTTTGTTTAAAATTTATTGTGGTAATGTCTATAACCAAAATTAGAAAAATGTTGTCTCTGTCCAAATATATATGGACTTAACTGTATATGGAGCATCTATGGGGCAATAATGAACGGTATGGAGCATTATATGTGGCACAGCTTTATATGGAGCATCTATGGGGTAATGAACGGTATGGAGCATTATATGTGGCACAGCTTTATATGGAGCATCTATGGGCCAATAATGAACGGTATGGAGCATTATATGTGGCACAGCTTTATATGGAGCATCTATGGGGTAATGAACGGTATGAAGCATTATATGTGGCACAGCTTTATATGGAGCTTCTATGGGGCAATAATGAACGGTATGGAGCATTATATATGGCACAGCTTTAAATGGAGTATCTATGGGGCAATAATGAACGGTATAGAGCATTATATGTGACACAGCATTATATGGAGCATCTCTGGGGCAATAATGAACAGTATGGACCATTATATGTGGCACAGCTTTATATGGAGCATCTATGGGGCAATAATGAATGGTATGGAGCATTATATCGGGCACATTGTTATATGGAGCATCTATGGGGCCATAATGAACTGTATGGAGCATTATATGTGGCACATTTTTATATGGAGCATCTATGGGGCCATAATGAACTGCATGGAGCATTATATGTGGCACATTTGTATATGGAGCATTATATGGGGCGTATTTTAATATGGAGCATCTTATGGGGCCATTATAAACTGTATGGAGCATTATATGGGGCTCCTGATTCAATATGGATATTCAAAAACACTTAACCTACTGATGTCTCAATTTTACTTTTATTGGTATCTATTTTTATTTTTGACATTTACCGGTAGCTGCTGCATTTTCCACCCTAGGCTTATACTCGAGTCATTAAGTTTTCCCAGTTTTTTGTGGCAAAATTAGGGGGGTCGGCTTATACTAGGGTCGGCTTATACTCGAGTATATACGGTAACTACTATAATACTGCTCCCTATGTACAAGAATATAACTACTATAATACTGCCCCTATGTACAAGAATATAACTACTATATTACTGCTCCTATGTACAAGAATATAACTACTATAATACTGCTCCTATGTACAAGAATATAACTACTATAATACTGCAGCTATGTACAAGAATATAACTACTATAATACTGCCTCCTATGCACAAGAATATAACTACTATAATATTGCCCCTATATACAAGAATATAACTACTATAACACTGCTCCCTGTGTACAAGAATATAACTACTATAATACTGCCCCTATGTACAAGAATATACTATAATACTGCCCCTATGCACAAGACTATAACTACTATTTTACTGCTTCTATGTACAAGAATATAACCACTACTAGATGGTGGCCCGATTCTTAACGCATCGGGTATTCTAGAATATGCATGTCCACGTAGTATATTGCACAGCCCACGTAGTATATTGCCCAGCCACGTAGTATATTGCCCAACCACGTAGTATATTGCCCAGCCACGTAGTATATTGCCCAGTCACGTACTATATTGCCCAGCTACGTAGTATATTGCCCAGTGATGTAGTATATTTCCCAGCCACGTAGTATATTGCCCAGTCATGTAGTATATTGCCCAGTCACGTAGTATATTGCCCAGTCACGTAGTATATTGCCCAGCCACATAGTATATTGCCCAGCCACGTAGTATATTGTCCAGCCACGTAGTATTTTGCCCAGTCACGTAGTATATTGCCCAGCCACATAGTATATAGCAGAGCCACGTAGTATATTGCCCAACCACGTAGTATATTGCCCAACCACGTAGTATATTGCCCAGCCACGTAGTATATTGCCCAGTCACATACTATATTGCCCAGCTACGTAGTATATTGCCCAGTGATGTAGTATATTGCCCAGCCACGTAGTATATTGCCCAGTCACGTAGTATATTGCCCAGTCACGTAGTAAATTGCCCAGTCACGTAGTATATTGCCCAGTCACGTAGTATATTGCCCAGTCACGTATATATTGCCCAGCCACGTAGTATATTGCCCAGCCACGTAGTATATTGCACAGCGACATAGTATACAGCACAGAGCCATGTAGCATACAGCACAGACACATAGTATATAGCAGACACGTAATATACTGCCCAGTCACATAGTATATTGCCCAGCCACGAAGTATATTGCCCAGCCACGTATGTAACAGGTTAAAAAAGACTTAAAATAAAAAATAAACATATACTCACCTTCCGAGGGCCCCTGGCGCTTGTGTGCGGTGCACGCGGCAGCTTCCGGTCCCAGGGTTGGTATGAGCGCAGGACCTGTGATGACGTCGCGGTCACATGACCTTGACGTCATGGCAGGTCCTTATCGCATAGCATCTTTGGCACCGGAACCTGCCACTTGCACTGCCGAGGAGAGGGGGCACGTTGGAGGGTGAGAATAACGTTTTTTTTAATTATTATTATTTGTAACATTAGATATTTTTACTATTGATGCTGCATATGCAGCATCAATAGTAAAAACTTGGTCATACAGGGTTAATAGCGGCGGTAACGGAGTGAGTTACCCAGGGCAAAACGCGGTCCATTACCGCTGGCATTAACCCTGTATGAGCGGTGACTGGAGGGGAGTATGGAGCGGGCGCTGACTGCGGGGAGTATGGAGCGGGCGCCGGGCACTGACTGCAGGGGAGTAGGGAGGGACTAATCGGACTGTGGCCGTCGCTGATTGGTCGCGGCAGCCATGACAGGCAGCTGGCGAGACCAATCAGCGACTTGCATTTCCATGACAGACAGAGGCCGCGACCAATGAATATCCGAGCCAGACAGAAAGACAGAAGGACAGACGGAAGTGACCCTTAGACAAGTATATAGTAGATAATACTGCCTCCTATGCACAAGAATATCTACTATATAATTGTCTAAGGGTCACTTCCGTCTGTCCTTCTGTCTGTCTGTCACAGATATTCATTGGTCGCGGCCTCTGTCTGTTATGGAAATCCAAGTCGCTGATTGGTCGCGGCAAGAAAGAAAAATGGCCTGCTCCTTACTCCCCGCAGTCAGTGCCCGGCGCCCGCATACTCCCCTCCAGTCACCGCTCACACAGGGTTAATGCCGGCGGTAACGGACCGCGTTATGCCGTGGGTAACGCACTCTGTAACCGCTGCTATTAACCCTGTGTGTCCCCAACTCTTTACTATTGATGCTGCCTATGCGGCATCAATAGTAAAAAAATGTAATGTTAAAAATAATAAGAAAAAAAACCTGCTATTCTCACCCTCCGTAGTCCGCCGAGCCGCACGCACCTGCCCGCCATTTTCCGTTCCCGGCGATGCATTGCGAAATTACCCAGAAGACTTAGTGGTCTCGCGAGACCGCTAAGTCATCCGGGTAATTTCGCAATGCATCCTGTGAACGGAAGATGACGGCAGCTGTGCACGTATCGCCGGAGCTTCGCTGGATCCCGGGGTGAGTATATAACTATTTTTTATTTTAATTATTTTTTAACGGGGATATAGTGCCCACACTGCTGTATACTACGTGGGCTGTGTTAGATACCGCGTAGCTGCTATATACTACATAGGCAGTGTTATATACTACGTGGGCAGTGTTATATACTACGTGGCTGTGCTATATACTACGTGGGCTATGTTCTATACTGCGTGCTATATACTACGTGGCCACTGTTATATACTGCGTGGGCAGTGTTATATACTATGTGGTTGCTATATACTGCGTGGGCTGTGCTATATATTACGTAGCCAGTGTTATATACTGTGTGGCCTGTGTTATATACTACGTCGCCTGTGTTATATACTGTGTGGCTGCTATATACTGCGTGGGCTGTGTTATATAGTACGTGGCTGTGTTATATACTGCGTGGCCACTGTTATATATTGCGTGGCCTGTATTAACGCATCGGGTATTCTACAATATGTATGTATATACAGTGGGGCAAAAAAGTATTTAGTCAGTCAGCAATAGTGCAAGTTCCACCACTTAAAAAGATGAGAGGCGTCTGTAATTTACATCATAGGTAGACCTCAACTATGGGAGACAAACTGAGAAAAAAAAATCCAGAAAATCACATTGTCTGTTTTTTTATAATTTTATTTGCATATTATGGTGGAAAATAAGTATTTGGTCAGAAACAAAATTTCATCTCAATACTTTGTAATATATCCTTTGTTGGCAATGACAGAGGTCAAACGTTTTCTGTAAGTCTTCACAAGGTTGCCACACACTGTTGTTGGTATGTTGGTCCATTCCTCCATGCAGATCTCCTCTAGAGCAGTGATGTTTTTGGCTTTTCGCTTGGCAACACGGACTTTCAACTCCCTCCAAAGGTTTTCTATAGGGTTAAGATCTGGAGACTGGCTAGGCCACTCCAGGACCTTGAAATGCTTCTTACAAAGCCACTCCTTCATTGCCCTGGCGGTGTGCTTTGGATCATTGTCATGTTGAAAGACCCAGCCACGTTTCATCTTTAATGCCCTTGCTGATGGAAGGAGGTTTGCACTCAAAATCTCACGATACATGACCCCATTCATTCTTTCATGTACCCGGATCAGTCGTCCTGGCCCCTTTGCAGAGAAAGAGCCCCAAAGCATGATGTTTCCACCACCATGCTTTACAGTAGGTATGGTGTTTGATGGATGCAACTCAGTATTCTTTTTCCTCCAAACACGACAAGTTGTGTTTCTACCAAACAGTTCCAGTTTGGTTTCATCAGACCATAGGACATTCTCCCAAAACTCCTCTGGATCATCCAAATGCTCTCTAGCAAACTTCAGACGGGCCCGGACATGTACTGGCTTAAGCAGTGGGACACGTCTGGCACTGCAGGATCTGAGTCCATGGTGGCGTAGTGTGTTACTTATGGTAGGCCTTGTTACATTGGTCCCAGCTCTCTACAGTTCATTCACTAGGTCCCCCCGCGTGGTTCTGGGATTTTTGCTCACCGTTCTTGTGATCATTCTGACCCCACGGGGTGGGATTTTGCGTGGAGCCCCAGATCGAGGGAGATTATCAGTGGTCTTGTATGTCTTCCATTTTCTAATTATTGCTCCCACTGTTGATTTCTTCACTCCAAGCTGGTTGGCTATTGCAGATTCAGTCTTCCCAGCCTGGTGCAGGGCTGCAATTTTGTTTCTGGTGTCCTTTGACAGCTCTTTGGTCTTCACCATAGTGGAGTTTGGAGTCAGACTGTTTGAGGGTGTGCACAGGTGTCTTTTTATATTGATAACAAGTTTAAACAGGTGCCATTACTACAGGTAATGAGTGGAGGAAAGAGGAGACTCTTAAAGAAGAAGTTACAGGTCTGTGAGAGACAGAAATCATGATTGTTTGGTTCTGACCAAATACTTATTTTCCACCATAATATGCAAAAAAAATTATAAAAAAAACAGACAATGTGATTTTCTGGATTTTTTTTTCTCAGTTTGTCTCCCATAGTTGAGGTCTACCTATGATGTAAATTACAGACGCCTCTCATCTTTTTAAGTGGTGGAACTTGCACTATTGCTGACTAAATACTTTTTTGCCCCACTGTAGCAGCCACATAGTATATAGCACAGGCCACGTAGTATTTGTCTGCTATATACTACATGGCTCCTATATACTACGTGGCCTGTGCTATATACTATGTGGCTGCTATATACATACATAAATACATTTCTAGAATACCTGATGCGTTAGAATCGGGCCACCATCTAGTAACTACTATAATACTGCTCCTATGTACAAGAATATAACTACTATAATACTGCCCCCTATCTACAAGAATATAACTACTATAATACTGCTCCTATGTACAAGGATATAACTGCTATTTTTCTGCTCCTATGTACAAGAATATTAGTGCAATAATACTGCCCCCTATGTACAAGAATATTGGCGCAATAATACTGCCCCCTGTGATAAAAAAACACAGGATTATATAATGAAAAACTAGTTCTTGTTCTATTATCTTATGTTCGTTTCTTCATATTTAACAAATCTGGACACTTGACATATACAAATCTCATGTAATTATTCTTCCTCTGGTAATTACTGTACCTATAAACACTATTCCTCTAGGGGTATAGCGCCATTAATTCTGTTTTTATATGCACAGAGTCCTGATTACTGTGATTATACATTCTGCATACAATTAATGGATTTTGTCACATGATGCAATGGTAGAAGGGTCGAATTCCAATTAGGCTCCACTTCCTGCATACTAAGCAGTGTATTCCCCTAGGAAAGCCTCTATCTCTACCCATCACGTATTAGGCAGGAATGGGTTTGTATACAGTAATGGAGACCTCATTTCACTTTCCATATAGCATTTTTATGCTGCTCATTACTACCAGTTTATGAAATATACACTGGGTTAGGTCACATGAGTAATTTAGTGAGTTCCTCCAACCAATAGGTTATCCTTTTCACTGGAGGGTCATTAGAGTCCAGGAACAGCTCATAAGGTACTATGTAGAGTTTAGCAAAATGATTCACAGGATCCAGTCCAGCTGCCTGTATGGTGGTCTGTCCTGGCCACCAGAGTAAAGCCATGCAGACCTCATTGGTGCCTTTTCAGCTTAATAGGCCACCAAGGATGTGGAGGTTCGCAAGGATCTGGTCTGACAACTACAGACTGCCAACATGGTCGCTGGACCAAGGCCTTGCATATCTTTATACTCAGCTCTAGTAGTAGTTTTTTTAATTCTAGGCTGCCTACATTTGCTTTCGGTGACAGGTTGTCAAACCCAGTAGTCATTTTAATCCATGATAAGATTATATGAAATGGGGGTATTTGCTTGGTCGCTTAGAATGTAAAAGACCCAGACACAGCCAACTGAGTTAGCTAAGTTGAGACCTCTTGCCTTTATTGGCTTAAGCACACAATGATGCCCTGTGGTAGTCAGAAAAGTCAGTCAAGAGGACTGGCTATGGTCCAGCTGTCAGCTGCTATGGTCCAACTTCTTGACCCAGATCAGTGGGCCAGCCCAATTTTGCAGGACCTTATGTTTAAATTTTTTGGCGTTATGTGATGTCTTTGAGATCCACACTTTACATGGAGTCCTGTCCATACCTTATGTATAAATATTTCCAGTGGACATGATTCGGTCGTAGGTAGGCAGACTTCTGCATGGAAATGTTCCATTATTGATAGTTCTGACTCGCCTTCAATAATTGGAGGTGCGTTATGAGAACCATATAAAAGAAATATGAAGGGTTCCTTTTGGTGTATTTCGTGACTATATGCCTCTCCTGCATGGTAGTTATGTGACACAGGATTACATGGATTCACCAGAAGGTTCTGAAGTGATTTTCAATGTCGCCTGGAGAAGATCAACGGTAATAGAAAAACCAGTGAATGAGGAAATTGACTTATTGCACACATACAGTAAAATCTTCAATTATTACCAGACTTAAAAAGGGAAAACCTTAATAAATCCATAGGCACACATGAAGCTTGAAGGAGCTAATTTGCTAATCATTTGACTTACAGAAGAATGGCACCGCTCCCTCCCGCTAGTTTTCTGTATAAAGGGCTTTTATGATGCTTAGTTATGGTTGGTTTGCTGAGGCCATTAAAACATAAATAGGAAAAATGCAGAAGGTGCTTAAGCGTGGACACACGGAACTATAGAACATCAAGAATTCGGGAGAGTGACTGCAGTCAACCCCAAAATCAATATTTCTTCAGGGCACCCACTAAGCAGTCCAGGGAGGCTATGTAACGGAGATTGTTTAGTTGGGTTCCTACCCTAAGGAAATCGGTCTACGTCTGTACGCCAGTACCTTAGCTTCTTGGGTCGTGTGCACCCAGCAAATATTTTACATTTTGAGCAGTGGAAACACTATTTCAAGCTATCAGAATCCAATAACATTGTTTCTCGATGTGTAAAATAATGGTGGCTTCTTTCCAGCTGAATGGACATCCAAATATAATTTTCAAATAAGTATCCCCATTGGGTGGCAGCAGCTCTCGCTTGGACAGCCTTTAGCCAACCATGTATTAGACCTTGCTGGAAGTGTCCATAATCGAACTCAGTGCCCGCAGATTATGAAGGGTGCTTGTGGTGAGACATCCTTTTTATGCTTTTGGGTAAAAATTACATTTTTGTCTGGGAAACTACACGACTAGTTGTAATCTCACAACCAACTTACATTTGAGTTTACCTTACACAATTTTTTTCTTCTCCAGGAAATGAGTGACATCAGAGTTTACTGGTTGCAAAGCCATTTTTCTCCCATCCACCTTGACATAAACATTAAGTATGATATTTTATTGTAAGCGCTACTTTTTATGTTACGAGATAAAGAAAACAAGGTGAATAGCTCTCAAAATGCAGATTAAGAAATAAATGAGGAGAAACAATAAGATTCTGCCAGGAACCATTTTATAGGTCAAATATCCATAGTCCATGTGAGAAATAATCAACTTTATATCCCCCCGGTCTCAGTGTCCTGCTTTCCATCTCCCGCAATCTAATTCTCTTCTATTTTTCAATCATTGTTCCCATCAAGCGGCATGAATACGGAACAGTTGTTTCTGTGGAGGTGTGAATATATTCATGAAAAGAAAGCAAATGAGAAAGATATTGGCAAGTTCAAGAGATGGCTTCTCTTCTGGGAGCCATCACTTCTCTAGGAGCTGGACATCAATGAAAGGAAGCTTAAGTGGCACTTTAATGCCAGTCTGCTGCAGGCAAAGGACCTTAAATGAGTTTGATTTCTAAAGCAAAGTCTCAAGATTTAGTTATTTTTAATAAACATGAATGACGGCTGATGAGATGATGAAATCGAGAACTGTAACTAAAGTCGTACAGAAAAAGAAGACGGCAAATCGGGTGTTATTTCAGTTGTCCTTGAATGCCATTTAGTTTACCAAGCAGGTATCACTCAAATATTAATAACACCTTGTTTGTAGGTGACTCATTTCCAACACATTATAAAAAAAATCTGTGCCCCTATATACTCAGTGTTCCTACATTACGACAACCTGTATCTGTTATCTCTGCTCCGCCTCGTTCTGGTGCTTCCATTGGTTGGTAAACAGTCAATTCACAACAAACCTCATTCTAGGTTTGGAAAGTTTCAGGTTATTTGGAGATAAAGCTCTTGAGAACAGTTCAAATACCTCCTGGTTGACATGGGATCCTCCTAAACCTTGGGTCTCAAACTTAGCTGGTTAAATGGGCTGCTTGTAGAAAAATTTTGATTATGAAGGTTTGCGTTCTTTGCGGGGGAAAATGACATTTTCAGTGATACCATTAGTTTTCTATGTGACTTTTTGATCGTCATTTTTTTTTTGCATTTTTTTATTGTTTTTAATGGTGTTTATCTTATGGTTCAGGTCTTCTTTTTTACTTCAGTTTTTACATAAAACAGCATTTTTTTAGTGGGCAAATATTTTTCTGTTATTTTTTCATACTTAAAAAAAATAAAAAGGTTTCTTTTTTTTGTCCCCTAGTTGGCCCCATACACAGGGCCGTATTTGCCACGAGGCACTTGAGGGCACGTACCTAGGGTGGGAGGATGTGGGGGGTGACAGCAGCTGAGCAAGGTTGTTTTTTTTTTTTTCTTTTTTAAGTCCGCTGGTGTGTCCAAGACAGGAGGTGGCAGAGCGGCAGTCAAAATGCTTGGTGCTGGTGCCGACTCTCCCTACTCCCTGCTGAGTGAGACAGTGACATTTTGGTGCGTGCGCACACCCCTGCTCACAGCCTAACTCGTGCCCGGAAGGTGACTTGTTACCAGTCCACTTACCGGGGCTGAGGTGGAGCAGTGGCGCCCTGTCTCCAGACTCTGGGACACACATTGCTGGCCTGGCCTTGGACTCACAGAGCAGTACACACTAAGTAAACATGATCTCCCTCCTGCCCGCGCGCTGCCTGCTGCACGGCTGTCCGTGACTCACCAGTCACCACTTCCCTCAGACTCCTCAGCCTCGTTTCTGCCTGGAGGCTGGAGCACACACAGCAGCAGCACTGGAATGTTTGATGTTTGCTCCCAGGAGTCGGACCCAGATAAAGTGGGGGTGTATAATACATTGTCCGGCTATGCCTGCTACAGTGACAGGTAGTCGGATGATGGGACAGTAGACTCAAGCTCTTCAGGAGCTGCTCAGGCGTGGTGTGGGCCAATCACTTAAAGTTCTTAGCCCTCCGATTCTGTCGTGCATCCTGGAGAACGACATGGCTCCCGGTACCTGGTTGCTGCGCTCTGGTTCTAAAGGTGCCCAGTCGCAATTTCCCTCTGAGCCCTTTATCTCTCCTCTGCGCCTTTCCTCTGTAGCTCCACCACATTCAACCCCTCGGGTTCTCTGTCTTCCCTGGAGCTGCAGCACTTCTCTGGCTGCACGGCTCCATTGTCTGCACTCAGTTCCAGATTTCCTTCTCCTATCTCTCCCTCCTGGAGAATAACTAGCTCCTCCAGACCAGGAAGCCTATAGCTAAGGGAAGCTCCCCTGAATCCGGGTCCTGAGCTCCCCCTTCTGGCCTGGATTTGAAATGTGTTGTGTGTGGATGCCTTACCTTGTAAAGAGAATTCCCCTTGCCTCCAAGTATGATATCGCCCTTCCCGAAAGGAAGCCAACATCACTGTAACAACCAGTTATCTGGGGTGTTACATTACTGTTTACACATACACATAAAAAAAATCCTTCTCATGTGACCTTCCTCCCTCGACCAACAGTGTCCTCTTCAGCTACTTTCACACATCAGGTTTTTTTCATTCCGGCTGATTACGGCTCTTTTGTGAAAAACCGGAACCGGCAAAAATAAAAACCGGAACCGATTTTTCTCCATTGACTTGTATTAGCGCCAGATGACCCAGCGTTCCTTCCGTTTTTTTCCAGATTCGGCGAAAATTTTGAATCCGGCATCTGGAAAAAAGTCTACTGTAACGTTTTTTGTCTGCAGCAAAAAAGCCGGAAGGGCCGGATCCGGCTTTTCCAGCTTTTCGCTACAATGCATGTCTATGGACGCCAGAATGCGCCGGATCCGCCTGACCCATTTTTTTAATCTGAGCATGCTGAGAACCTATAGGGCTGCCCCAGGACACATATATAAAACAATGCCATTGAGGTCCTCACTCATTTCCAGCCTTACAGCAAGAGAGCGAACACCCTGCCACACCCTGTCTTCCAGCAAGAGCCTAGCCTGCCTGCCTGCCAGCAAGAGCCTAGCCTGTCTGCCTTCCAGCAAGAGCCTAGCCTGCCTGCCTACCAGCAAGAGCCTAGCCTAGCCTGCCTTCCAGCAAGAGCCTAGCCTGCCTGCCAGCAAGAGCCTAGCCCGCCTGCCTGCCAGCAAGAGCCTAGCCTGCCTGCCTTCCAGCAAGAGCCTAGCCTGCCAGCAAGAGCCTAGCCTGCCTGCCTGCCGGCAAGAGCCTGCCTGCCTTCCAGCAAGAGCCTAGCCTACCTGCCTGCCAGGAAGAGCCTAGCCTGCTTGCCTGCCAGCAAGAGTCTAGCCTGCCTGTCTGCAAGAGCCTACCTGCCATCAGCCATGTCTTCTTCTGGGAGCCCTCCCTCTAGTCGGCAGTGCACTGAGGTGAATATATCTTTTTTATATAATTTCTCGCTCAAGCTCTCTCGCGCTCTCTCTCTGTCTAGCTCTCTCTCTCTCTCTCTGTCTAGCTCTCTCTCTGTATATATAATGTATTTCACTATCTTTCATTTTTGTAGGAAGCTGCTGCTGCAGCAGAAGAGGTGCTTCCGGAAGAAGACCAAAGGGGTGGAGAAAGATCTGGAGCGGGATCACAATTGGTATGTTTCTTTCATGCATCACGGAATCACAAACCACACACTACACCCAACACATAAAAACAAAAGATTACAGAAAGAACAATGCACACAACACATAGAAACAGATCATTGGACACATCGCACAACATGAACAGAATGATCATTATAGATGTCATAGTGACCCGTCGACTCTGGGAACAAGTATGCCAACAGCTAGTTGAGAACTGGAAGGACCTCAATGTTTGGGCCCAGAATCCAGAACGTAAGTATACACAGTTCAGTTATGTTGATGCATTCTAAGTATTGTATCTTAACCAATTTGTGTTTCTCCTTTTCTTACAGGTGAGAGGATTGTGAAGCGGTGAAGAAGGAGTTCAACAAAGAGATGCGGGCCCCGAGTGGTTCTGGAGGACGCAGGAGCAGATACAAATATGCCCAAGCCCTGTCGTTCCTCAGGTCAACAATGGTGACCCGAAGGTAAATATTACCCACCACATGTAATAAGCAATGTTTTACATGTCTAACCCTCTTTTGTTGTTTCAGCAAGAGCCATGCAATATCAGTATATTAACTATGTTTTTTTTCTTTGTTCCACAGCACTGTCGAGAGCACTCGAGAGCCTGCAGCTGCGTTGAATCCTTCTGGGGCGATCCCTCAGGAGTTCGCCACCAAGGGACACTTCGACAGTCCCAGCCCCTCTGCACCTTCCCACCCTTCCAACCCATCTGATCCCTCGGTACCATCTACCAGCGCTGGAGCATCCTGGCCAGTTCCATTGCATGAATCTGCTGATGAGGACATAGCTTTTCCTGTACCCCACCCCTCTGCTGCTGCCACCTCTAGTACACCTGTGGCTTGGGGGCGCCAGCGGCAGAGGGGTCAGGTACAAAGCTATACGCCCGAGTTCTTGCACCTGAACGCATCCTTCCAGAACTGTCTCAAAGTTTTGTCCGAGCAAATGGCTGCAGGTTTCAATTTAATAAATAAAAGCATACTCGAGTTGCATACACTTCTGCTAACGATGCGTTCAGAGGCAAGTCAGTCACCGAACCACACTTTTTTCCAGTCGGTACTTGAGCAAATGGAGAAGCTATCTACTGATCAGCAGATGCAAGTAATGGAAGCCTGCCAGTCTACTCTAGCGACTCCAAAGCCACCGCATTTGCCACCCCTCCTGCACCTGCACCTGCCCCCCTTCAGCCTCTGTCCCTCATTACAGCCACTACCATCCTCCTGACCCGTACCAGCAATGTGCCCGAGCCCAGTCCCACCAACTTCACCATTACCCACATCATGACCGTGCCCCGTCCCACCATCCAGACCACTACCAGCATCCCGCCCGTGCCCCTTCCCCCCATCCAGACCAGTATGAGCATCCCTCCCCATACCAGTTTCCAACAACATCTTCTGTGCCTCCTCTCCCTTCCCACTACCACCAGCCTCATTCACCCGTCATGTCCCAACCCCCTTCTCCACCCATCAACGCTTCAGCCTCCCAATCCACCCAAACCATCAGCTACACCCCTCATACCAAATTCCTAACCTAACTCCCAGTTTCCTCTCCACCCCTTCACTTGCTTTCTCCACCCCTTCACCGCTACCTATTGATCCTTCCCCACCACCACCACATTCCTCTCTCCACACTCCCACTGTCGAAGTGTCCCTATCTGACAGCCCCTCCAGCGCTATCTCCACCCCAACGTATTCAAACCTCTAAGTTTTGGCGCAGCCAAATAAAGTATATTTTTGTGTTGCCAAACTGAATTTTATTATTGTTTTGTTCAAAAAAGTTGTAATAAAACTGTGTTTTTAAAGCAAATTTGTATTTTCTTTATAAGGTATAGTTAACACTTGGGTTAAAGATGGTTTATTGGTAGAGGTAAAATACTTTGGGTAGTACCCAAACAGGTACACAACTTGGGTAAAAGAAGGTAAGATACTTTGGGTAGAACCCAAAGAGGTACACAACTTGGGTAAAAGAAGGTAAAATACTTTGGGTAGAACCCAAAGAGGTACACAACTTGGGTAAAAGAAGGAGGTAAAATACTTTGGTTAGAACCCAAAGAGGTACACAACTTGGGTAAAAGAAGGAGGTAAAATACTTTGGGTAGAACCAAAAGAGGTACACAACTTGGGTAAAAGAAGGTAAAATACTTTGGGTAGAACCCAAAGAGGTACACAATTTGGGTAAAAGTAGGTCAAATATGGTTACAAGGTCAAAGACAAATTGTTCAAACTCTCATCCTGCCAGTCTATTCTTCCTTCCGGTGACATAAAGTATTCTGCAAATTGGTCCCTAATTTGTGAAACTGTCACAGAACTTGTATACGTAATGTTGTTATAATCAGCCAAGGTGGTTTCTTCAGATGTTCTGACAGCTGAATGGCTTCATCCCCAACACAAACAAAAGGCATTGGTGGCCCACAGGTTTGAGGCAGTGGTCTTGGGGGGGAATTGAAAGGTGTTTCCATACAAATGACGTTCCATTGCAGACAGTTTGAAAACTTGGGAATCATTAGAGCGGCCATACGCCCAAATATCCACCGCTACAAATTTGTAATCCGCATCGGCAATGGCCATCAGCACAATGGAAAAGTACTTTTTATAGTTAAAATATTCTGATCCCGAACCAGCCGGTTTCACGATACGGATATGTTTCCCGTCCACTGCGCCCAAGCAATTGGGAAACTGACACACTTGCTGGAATTTCTCGGCTACTTCCAACCAAATCTCCATTGTGGGATGTGGTATAAATTCATCGTGCAAAGAGTCCCACAGTGCATGGCAAGTGTGCTTTACAATTCCGGAGATGGTAGAAATTCCCAGTCTGAACTGGAAATGTAGTGACGAAAGGGATTCTCCGGTAGCAAGGAATCTGTGAACAAAATCAAGGCAGAAATTACTACAAAATCAAATTACAATCAATGAAAGTGTACTACAGGAGTACATACAATAAAAATAGCTTACCGAAGAGTGACCATCAGACGCTCGGCCAGTGAAATAGAGAATCGGCAATACGTATCACTTCTTCGGATGAGATGTTCAATTCGGTCCACCAATAGATCAAAGTTCTCCGCTTTCATCCGCACATATGAGAAAAATTTCTCTGGGTTTCCTCGTAGCTCCATGTGCAGTGTAGAAAACACCCCACGTGTCATTCTCTGTGCGGTGATGGGGTGGACCCACAAATGGTGTCGGCGCAGACGCATGATGCGTTGTCTCTCTCGCTCCTTCTCCAGAACAATTGCTTTCAAGCGATTCGCCTCCACAATGAAATCCAAGTTGTTCTGCAGAATCTTCGCAATAACGATATCCATCTTTCTCTCCAAACACTTGCTCCTCTCCAACCTGTGACTGATGGGCTGTAGGAAGACTGTATATATAGTTTTGAGGGGGCCAATCACATTTTGGAGCCTCCCAGGGGCATTCTTAAAAGCCGGATCCGTTAAAAACCGGATAAAAAAACGGACGAAAGGGATGCCAACCGGATGGGACGTATCCGGTTTCTCGCCGGATCCGGACATCGGATCCATCTGAAATCCGGATCCGTCCCAGCCGGTTTTCACAAATTACGCCGGATCCGGCACTGCGGCGTGACGCCGAAATCGGCATGCGGCGAAAAAACTGATGTGTGAAACTAGCTTTCCTCCTCCACAGCCAGGGAGGGCCATGGCAGTCACATCATGTGTGGTCGTGACAGAGATGCCGACGTCAGCTGCCAGGTTCTGATTGGCCAATGGATGGTACTTGTATTGCGCTGCACAGAGCCAGTCTACATTTCAATTGAATGTATGTCCGAGGATGCACAAACAGGTGAAAAGTAACGCTGACATCAGCAGTCCCTGGAGCGGACCATGATCATCTCAGGGCCTGAGAGCCACACAATGGAGCCTCGGGGCCACGTGTTTGAGACCCCTATCCTAAAGCAATAAAGAAAGCAAAGCTTAAATAACATCTCTTCTAGGGAAGAGGCTTGGAAGGAGCATAGAAGAGTACGCAAGCAGCTTTTACTCCTTTCTGGTGTCTTCTCGCTTTCTGGCCCCACACTCCCTCTGTAGCATTTCTCTTTACACAACTCTCGCAGTAACTGCTGGCTTAATTCTACAGGTGGGCTCTCTTTTACACCCAGGTCAGCTACAATGCTAATAAACTAGGTAAAATGACACACCAAACCTACTTATGGTTCCTGTGTATGAAAAAGTATCCTTGTTCTTGCTCCATTTTGGTAGCAAACAAGCTTATGTGTTCCCATCTACTTGTCTGTTCTGATCTCTGCTCAAGACCGAACCTGGCTTGTCTCAACCCCTGCTCCATCTGACCACAATTCTTGTACCCAGTCAGGAACCTGGGAACTCCTAAATCAGTTAGTGACCCAGTATGTCCACATCAGATACACCACCAAAGCGGTCATAACTGATGAACCACATTACCCCATATGAACTCAAAATCAAGCTCCCTTGACACAGCACATTGTAGGTTGCATTATTATTATTATTTTCAATCTTCGGCTCGATCTCGAGCCAAGGAGACTTGATGGATGAACGCTTTAAGGTTGTATACAAATAACAAGTCCTGAGGATCATTGAACACCCTCTGAGTATGTCTTTGTGCAGTGATCTTGCATTTCACATGTAACCGGGATGAATATAAAGGGCTTTGTGATGTGGGTCAGGTTCTGTCCTCTCTCTAGATCATTTACACAAGGATCTCGGGCGCTGAGAGCTGTCATCAGCTGAAGGTCTGAAAGAAGCTTTTGAAGATTTTGTCTTCATGTGGATCTCTGGATAGGAGGATTGGCAGACATTTTTGTGGTCAAAAACAATGGTCATGGGAATGTGGCTGATTAGTTCTGTGAGAACATGAGAAAATGCTGTGGGCTATGGCAGTCATTTTGTGCTTTCAACAAAAGCTACTTAAAGCGATTGTATGAAGTTAGAACAACCTGGATGGTTTCTTCAAGAAACAGCGCCACCTTTGTCCATGGACCTGGTATTATGAGGCTTCCCAAATAGTTCAAAGAAAAATGGAGGAAATTTTGGCAGTCATTTTGCAAACATTTTATCGGTTCAGTTCCTGAGTTGCTTTTTTTTATGACCACTTTCACTGGTAAATTTTGGGGAGCAAATCACAAATACTCCCCTTGGTCAACACCACTGTGCTATTTTAGATTTCTTGGAAGAAAAACTGTAGGTAAATAAAAGTGCACAAGACCATCAAGTGATCCCATTTTGGATGCAAAGGAAAGTAAAAAGAAGGTGCTCACCTGAGCAGGTTTTGTGCAGGCACAACCAGGGCCGGCTCCAGGTTTTTGAGGGCCCCGGGCGAAAGAATCTCAGTGGGCTAACCCCCCCTAAACACATACCACGATTCATGATGCCCAGATACAGCAGAGAAATATAGGTATAGTCCAATGCCATAATTCACTTCTAACATGAGTGATAGCTATTGTAAATTCTGCAGTGTATATATACAGGACAGGAGGAGTGGTACTGTGCGGTGTATATATACAGGGGAGAGGTACTGTGCGGAGTATATATAGAGGGGAGTGGTACTGTGCAGTGTATATATACAGGGGAGAGGTACTGTGCGGTGTATATACAGTGGGGCAAAAAAGTATTTAGTCAGTCAGCAATAGTGCAAGTTCCACCACTTAAAAAGATGAGAGGCGTCTGTAATTTACATCATAGGTAGACCTCAACTATGGGAGACAAACTGAGAAAAAAAATCCAGAAAATCACATTGTCTGTTTTGTTAACATTTTATTTGCATATTATGGTGGAAAATAAGTATTTGGTCAGAAACAAACAATCAAGATTTCTGGCTCTCACAGACCTGTAACTTCTTCTTTAAGAGTCTCCTCTTTCCTCCACTCATTACCTGTAGTAATGGCACCTGTTTAAACTTGTTATCAGTATAAAAAGACACCTGTGCACACCCTCAAACAGTCTGACTCCAAACTCCACTATGGTGAAGACCAAAGAGCTGTCAAAGGACACCAGAAACAAAATTGTAGCCCTGCACCAGGCTGGGAAGACTGAATCTGCAATAGCCAACCAGCTTGGAGTGAAGAAATCAACAGTGGGAGCAATAATTAGAAAATGGAAGACATACAAGACCACTGATAATCTCCCTCGATGTGGGGCTCCACGCAAAATCCCACCCCGTGGGGTCAGAATGATCACAAGAACGGTGAGCAAAAATCCCAGAACCACGCGGGGGGACCTAGTGAATGAACTGCAGAGAGCTGGGACCAATGTAACAAGGCCTACCATAAGTAACACACTACGCCACCATGGACTCAGATCCTGCAGTGCCAGACGTGTCCCACTGCTTAAGCCAGTACATGTCCGGGCCCGTCTGAAGTTTGCTAGAGAGCATTTGGATGATCCAGAGGAGTTTTGGGAGAATGTCCTATGGTCTGATGAAACCAAACTGGAACTGTTTGGTAGAAACACAACTTGTCGTGTTTGGAGGAAAAAGAATACTGAGTTGCATCCATCAAACACCATACCTACTGTAAAGCATAGTGGTGGAAACATCATGCTTTGGGGCTGTTTCTCTGCAAAGGGGCCAGGACGACTGATCCGGGTACATGAAAGAATGAATGGGGCCATGTATCGTGAGATTTTGAGTGCAAACCTCCTTCCATCAGCAAGGGCATTGAAGATGAAACGTGGCTGGGTCTTTCAACATGACAATGATCCAAAGCACACCGCCAGGGCAACGAAGGAGTGGCTTCGTAAGAAGCATTTCAAGGTCCTGGAGTGGCCTAGCCAGTCTCCAGATCTCAACCCTATAGAAAACCTTTGGAGGGAGTTGAAAGTCCGTGTTGCCAAGCGAAAAGCCAAAAACATCACTGCTCTAGAGGAGATCTGCATGGAGGAATGGGCCAACATACCAACAACAGTGTGTGGCAACCTTGTGAAGACTTACAGAAAACGTTTGACCTCTGTCATTGCCAACAAAGGATATATTACAAAGTATTGAGATGAAATTTTGTTTCTGACCAAATACTTATTTTCCACCATAATATGCAAATAAATTGTTAAAAAAACAGACAATGTGATTTTCTGGATTTTTTTTTCTCAGTTTGTCTCCCATAGTTGAGGTCTACCTATGATGTAAATTACAGACGCCTCTCATCTTTTTAAGTGGTGGAACTTGCACTATTGCTGACTGACTAAATACTTTTTTGCCCCACTGTATACAGGACAGGAGGAGTGGTACTGTGCGGAGTATATATAGAGGAGAGTGGTACTGTGCAGTGTATATATACAGGGGAGAGGTACTGTGCAGTGTATATATACAGGGGAGAGGTACTGTGCGGTGTATATATAGAGGGGAGAGGTACTGTGCGGTGTATATATACAGGGGAGAGGTACTGTGCGGTGTATATATACAGGGGAGAGGTACTGTGCAGTGTATATATACAGGGGAGAGGTACTGTGCGGTGTATATACTTCAACAGCCGCCCAGCCCAGGCCCCCAGCACCTGTCCTGTATATATATTATATTCACTGTATCTATACAGGCTGTGCTGGGGGCCTGGGCTGGGCAGCTGCTGTAGTATATATATATATATATATATGTCAACTGCAGCCGCCCAGCCCATGGCCACCCCCCCAGGTCACCCAGACTGTCAGAATATACAGCGATATAGCATGGCACTCACTCAGGTGCCGGTAGCCTGATTAGTTCAGCACTGCACACAGCCAGGAGAGCAGAGCAGGAGAACTCTCCGCACACAATGTCACGCTGGCTGTGTCCTTAACCCCTATGTGCCTGGCCCTGCACTGACTGAGAAGTGTTGTGAATTCTGTGGCTGAATTCACTCCTGTGGTCACAAGTGGTACTGCAGCTTCTGAGCTTCCTCCCTCAGGTGTTCTGGTGAGTTCGTTAACTGCTTCATTACTTAACTCCGCCTGATGCTGCTATCCTTGCTCCTTGTCAATGTTTCAGTGTTGGATCTGAGCTTCTCCTGATTGTTCCTGTGACCTGCTGCTCTGTATAGCTAAGTGCTTTTTGTTTTTTTTGTTGCTTTTTTTTTCTGTCCAGCTTGTCTTTTGTTTTGCTGGAAGCTCTGAGACGCAAAGGGTGTACCGCCGTGCCGTTAGTTCGGCACGGTGGGTTTTTTTTGCCCCCTTTGCGTGGTTTTGCTTTAGGGTTTTTTGTAGACTGCAAAGTTCGCTTTACTGTCCTCGCTCTGTCCTAGAATATCGGGCCCCACTTTGCTGAATCTATTTCATCCCTACGTTTTGTCTTTTCATCTTACTCACAGTCATTATATGTGGGGGGCTGCCTTTTCCTTTGGGGAATTTCTCTGGGGCAAGTCAGGCCTATTTTTCTATCTTCAGGCTAGCTAGTTTCTTAGGCTGTGCCGAGTTGCCTAGGTAGTTGTTAGGCGCAATCCACAGCCGCTTTTAGTTGTGTTTAGGATAGGATCAGGTGTGCAGTCTACAGAGTTTCCATGTCTCAGAGCTCGTTCTTGTATTTTTGGGTATTTGTCAGATCACTGTGTGCGCTCTGATCGCTAAGCACACTGTGTTTCTGGATTGCCTTCATAACACCTGTCATTAGCAAACATAACAGAGAAGATGCTTGTGCCAGGCAGGGCAAATTGAAAGGGTAGAAAGGGTTAAAGCGGCCAGATGGATGTATGACTGCGTGAGTGGGCCCCCCTGTCTTGTCAGGGCCCCGGCACTTGCCCGGGTGCGCCGGGTGCTGACGCCGGCCCTGGGCACAACACCTGTGAACACCTGAAAAAATCATCTGCTTCAGCCTTGTGGCTGGGGTTGATCTCCTCCAGGATAGTTGACAATTAGAACTCTTGTGTTGATTTGTTTTTTGTTTATGAGTACAAAACTCTTCTTCAGAGTGATCCATCTCTTCCTAGAGGCGTTGCTAAGTCACCAGACACGATCCACTGTGAACTTTATGGTCTCAGAAGAATTTCCTTAAGCTAAGCCTTAAAAATAGCTGTCATCCATTCTTAATGTGTAAGGGGTGGTTATGGTTCCTGCAAGACCTCAACATTGGATTGTAGTCGGAATGATTAATTTCTCAGCTGTTAGCTGGTTAAATGAGGTTTCATTGGACAGTGTAGACTGGATGCTAGCAGGGAGGTACTTTGTGTAGACTGTAATCCATGTCATCAGGTGTGGAGGCAGCATCGTTACATTGGTTATAAAGTCGGTGCCATTGGGTATTTGTCCCCCACATGCCAGGTGATACCTGGTAGGCCAGAGCCTGTCACTGTTGTGGGTGTGTAGTGAGCCCAGTGTCTACGCTTACTTAGTACCCCAGCACAGAGTGGTCAAGGCCTACTTAGAAGCTGTGGTTTGGGTGGTCCATGTATCGTTTGAGACACTGAGTGAAAAAGCGTACCTCAAAGTGGTACCTCAAGACAGGTGTAGTGTCGGGTGAGTACTGGAAATACGACCTTACAGATGCATGCCTAATTAATTACTTAGTAGATATGTTGCAGGATGTACTAGGCCCATATTGAATCTACTAGATGGTGGCCCAATTCTAACGCATCGGGTATTCTAGAATATGTATGTAATTTATTTATGAAGATTTCAAAATAATGCAATGAATACACAGGATTCGGCCGGCCGGGCGCGACCAATCAGAGAAGCGTAGTTCAAATCACGCGCCAATTTGCGGCTGGACTGCATCTGTTGCTGATTGTTCGTGGACGGCCAGGCGCGACTAATCAGTGAAGCCAGGGCCAGCTCCAGCTTTTTGAGGGCCACGGGTGAAAGAGTCTCACAGCCCACGTAGTATATAGCACAGCTATGTAGTATATAACACAGCTACGTAGTATATAACACAGCCACGTAGTATATAGCACAGTCACGTAGTATATTGCACAGCCACGTAGTATATTGCACAGCTACGTAGTATATAGCACAGCCATGTAGTATATAGCACAGCCCACGTAGTATATAGAACAGCCGACGCAGTATATAACACGGCCCACATAGTATATAACACAGCCCACGTAGTATATAACACAGCCCACGTAGTATATTGCACAGCCACGTAGTATATAGCACAGCCACATAGTATATAGCACAGCGACATAGTATATAACACAGCCAACACAGTATATAACACAGCCCACGTAGTATAAAACAGTCACGTAGTATATAGCACAGCCACGTAGTATATAGCACAGCCACGTAGTATATAGCACAGCGACATAGTATATAGCACACCTTACATAGTATATAGCACAGCGATGTAGTATATAACAGCCCACGCAGTATATAACAGCCCACACAGTATATAACAGCCCACATAGTATATAATACAGCCCACATAGTATATTGCACAGCCACGTAGTATATAACACACCCCACGTAGTATATAGCACTGCGACGTAGTATATAGCACAGCCCACGCAGTATATAACACAGCTCACGTAGTATATAACACAGCCCATGTAGTATATTGCACAGACACACAGTGTATAACACAGCCCACATAGTATATAGCACAGCGACGTAGTATATAACACAACCCATGCAGTATATAACACAGGCCACGTAGTATATAGCAATGTGGTCACCATATCCCTGTTTAAAAAAAAAACAATTAAAAAAAATAGTTGTATACTCAACTTCCTGCGGCCCCTGGATCCAGCCCAGGCCTTTAGCGATGCTCCGCTCCAGTAATGCTTTGCGGCAATAACCCGTGATGATGTAGCGGTCTCGTGAGACCACTACGTCATCATCTCACGAGAAAGCTACGTGATCTCGAGTATTGCCGCAATGCATTCTTGGGACCGGAGCGTCGCGAGGAGCGGGAAAGGCTGCCGCGGACGCCGGAAGGTGAGAATATAATGTTTTGTTTTTTTTTTATTATTTCTTTGAACATTATATGTTTTTACTATTGATGCTGCATAGGCAGCATCAATAGTAAAAAGTGAAGCGGTGTTTAAATCCCTCACCAATATCACTGATTGGTCACGGCTCGCCGGGATTTCCGCGACAGACAGATGGAAGTACCCCCAGACAGACGGAAGTACCCCTTAGACAATTATATATATACTAGATGGTGGCCCGATTCTAACGCATCGGGTATTTTAGAATATGCATGTCCACGTAGTATATTGCCCAGCAACGTAGTATATTGCCCGGCCACGTAGTATATTGCCCGGCCACGTAGTATATTGCCCGGCCACGTAGTATATTGCACAGCGACGTAGTATATTGCCCAGCGACGTAGTAAATTGCCCAGTGACGTAGTATATTGCCCAGTGCCGTAGTATATTGCCCAGTCACGGAGTATATTGTCCAGCCACGTAGTATATTGCCCAGCGACGTAGTATATTGCCCAGTCGCGTAGTATATTGTCCAGCCACGTAGTATATTGCCCAGCCACGTAGTATATTGCCCAGTGACGTAGAATATTGCCCAGCCACGTAGTATATTGGCCAGCGACGTAATATATTGCCCAGCGACGTAGTATATTGCCCAGTCACATAGTATATAGCAGAGCCACGTAGTATATTGCCCAGCACAGAGCCACGTAGTATAGAGACTTTAAAAAAAAAAAACATATACTCACCTATAGCCTGTTGAAGTCCTGCTATACTTACCATCCGCCGCCTTTCCCGCTCCTCGCCACGCTCCCGGGACCGCTCCATTGCAAGTGGCAGCTTGCGGTCCCAGGGCTAGTGTGAGCAGGACCTATGATGACGTCGCGGTCACATGACCGTGACGTCACGGCAGGTCCTTGTCGCACACCAGCCCTGGGACGGGACCGCAAGCTGACGCTTGCAATGGAGCGGTCCCGGGAGCGTGGCGAGGAGCGAGAAAGGCGGCGGAGGGTGAGTATAGCAAGTTTTTTTTTTTTTTTATTATTATTATTTTTAACATGACATATTTTTACTATTGATGCTGCCCAGGCAGCATCAATAGTAAATAGTTGGGGACACACAGGGTTAATAGCAGTGGTAAGGGAGCGCGTTACACCGCGGGCCGTTACCGCTGCCATTAACTCTGTGTGAGCGGTGAGTGGAGGGGATTACGGAGCGGGCGCCGGGCAGTGAGTGCAGGGGAGTAGGGGAGGCACTAATCAGACTGTGCCCGTCCCTGATTGGTCGTGGCAGCCATGACAGGCAGCTGCCGAGACCAATCAGCGAACGAATAACCGTGACAGAAGGACAGACAGACAGACGGAATTGACCCTTAGACAATTATGTGTATAGATAGATGTGATTCAAGGCGCACCACAATGCATGAGAAATTAAGTAAAATAATAATGGACTGCGTTGAGGTGCAACATCGGGTAGAAAAAATGAATGAACAAAAAAGAGAGAGGCTACCGGTAAATATGTGTACACTCTGGATAGCATGAAAAATATGTATGTTTTATTGGACACAAAAACAACTACAAGCAAAAAATGATTAAAAACAATTAAAATAATACTAGCGGGGTTCTCAGGCCGAGTGTTAATGAAACTGCACTCACCAAAATTTGTGAGGAGGCCTGCAAAATAGACAGAGAACAATTTCAAAGACTGCTTCAATATAATTAAAGATACGGTCAGAATCCAGATACGGTAATCATAAATGTCAGAAAAGCAATGCTCTCAATGTGCTCTTGTGTACCCTCATAGAATATACCTACATCAAGAGGTGGAATTGCCGGAAGGAGAACAAAGTTTGCCAGGGAACTAGGTGTGGAAAGGTGGGGAATTAGCCACCAGGTGCCTGGGAACCGACCCACGCGTATCGCTGCTTCTAGCGCAGCTTCGTCAGCGGAAGTTGTAGTTTGGGTGGTCCGTGTATCGTTTGAGACCCTGAGTCAAAAAGCGTACCTCAAAAGGGTACTCAAGACAGGTGTAGTGTCGGGTGAGTACTAGAAACACGACCTTACAGATGCATGCCCAATTAATTACTTAGTAGATATGTTGTTTATCAAGAAGCAGATTGTACTAGGCCCAACTAGGCTGGCTGATGGCATCTTACATACAAAATGGCCAAATGAGTACGAGTCCACTGTGTCTTTCAGGCACAAGCTGGTGTGAGCCGGTTCATCACGCCAACTCAGCTGAATAGGGCACGAGTCAGAGTAAAACAGGTGCGAGTCCCGCTGGGGGACACAAACAAGCGTAAAATATGGAGTATCACATGGCAGGGAGTCTAATCTCAGCATTAGTGTCGGGCTGATGTCAGCTGTCATGAATGTCGAACATCTTGAAAGGACATCAGACGAAGAGAAAGGGGCCATATTGGTCTGTGCCAGTCGCGCGTTATGAATCTTTCTAAAGTGCAATCTCTGCTGTATTATACACGAGACTGTCAGTCCCATCTCTGAGAAGATGTGATTGATTTATGGTTACTGCTTTGTGGGTTCTCGTGTGTTCAAGACGAAGCGGGGATAAATGATGACATCTTGTGGCACAAACTTCTGTTGTGAGGCACGAAATATCAGTTTGTGACCTCTCAAAATGCAGTTTGTGTCCTTTTAATGAATTTTGTGAACACCAAATTCTTGTTTGGCCACAATGAGGGAATTATGTATAGAGGAGGCACCATTAGCATTGTGTACCCCAGCTGTCTCTTTCATATACCATTTGTTCTTCATATATCTTCTCCTAGAGCTGTTGCATATGTAAGTGCAGCGCCCCAGAGACCTGGTCGTTGCAGTATGGCACTCTGCCGCTAAGGGGAGTAGCGGTACGTCTGATGGCACTAAGGAGTTCTCCTGACCAGGTATCACCAGAACACATTACACTTCACACTCCGGCCACTAGGGGGAGAAAAAGGCTTTATTTATTGGGCCATTCCTCACACTGGTAAAACTAGGGGCTGGGGAGGAAGTTAGTCAGAAGCTGACTGGGTTGGAACCAGGCAACATCCCGTGGCAGGGGGTGTTGCAGGGAGAAGGCACAGGGGGGTCCCTGTCAGGCGTGGGAACCTGGCAGGTGCCTAGCGAACAGAAAGTAACGGAACCGCGCCTGCACACCCTGCGGCGGTATCCTAAGAAAGAGACACGAAGGGAAGGATATTGTGGAACCGTGTAAACGAGATCAAGCACAAAGGAGAGCCAGTAGGAGTCGTGCCGAGAGAGAGAGAGGCAACATCTTACTGAGGCGCGTAGTCGGTGGCCGGAACACCGTAGGAGTAACTGACTTCAGGCCTTACTTCAAACTCCGCTGGACAGTTAATCATAGGTTGGCTGTCTACCTTACTACACCTACGAAGACATAGGGGGCAACATTGGGAGAGGGGCATCTCTAGGGTCTCGGAAGACCTCCTAGCCTTCCAGTCACACGGGTGGCGTCCTAACCATAATATACCTGGGGGACGTTAGAAACTAGTAACATCTGGAACTAAAGAACGAGAGAGAGAGAGCTGTAGAGAACGAACGAACGAGAACAGCAGTTGTGAGGACTATTCCGAATGCTCAGCAGGGTAGGACTACAACACACAGGCGCTAATGGTAGGCAACGATTTCCATCTGCGAAGGAAACTCTGGATGTGCCCATCGGACCGGCCGGTCTCTGAGAGCCCTGTTAAACGTACTCTGGATTGAGGATCCTGAAGCCTTCAGTAAAGAGGTAAAGAGACTGCAACCTTGTGTCCTCATTATTGACTGTACCTCACACCATCACCATCCACCTTACTGGGAAGCCCTGGGGACATACTTCACCTGTGGGAAGGTATACCATCCAGCTGCCATTCCATCACCCCAGTGGACCCCATAGCAGCGTCGGTCACCCTGACCGAACACCACAGGTGGCGTCACGAACCACTGACAGACTGTTTCACCACTTTCATTGGACGCCCCTTAGCAGGGTCGCGGACCGGGTCTAGCCACCGTGACAGCCTCAGAACCGAACCAGAGAGGCCCGGTACCGAAACGCGTGGCCCTGTGTCTGGGGGCGCTCCATAACCCTGATCAGGATGGGTTTAATAAGCCAGGTTCAAAAACAAATCTAAAAATTAGGAGCCCACAGGACTTGTCCAATGACAAGTCAAAACCGCCATCTACTTCTTCAGTATTCAAAGGAGACCCCTTACATCATGGGTAGTCACAACAGCGCTCTTATTCCTGACTAGTTTCAATAGCCCCCTACTTTTCAAGTAGTCACAGTCGACTCTTCTCATAGCGGCAGTCATAGAAGCTCTCTTACGTTAACATTAGTCACAACAGCCATTCTTCCTCATGGTTAACAGCATCTGCTTATTTATCTATACAACACCCTAAACTTCCATTAGTCACAGCAGTCTGCCAACTTTCCAGATAGTCACAGTGGTCCCTCATAATAACCCAGTAGACACATCTTTCTCCTACATCATCAGTCAACACAGCAGTCTCCCAGCTTTCCAAATAGTGATAGTAGTCCCTCGTAGTAGTCAAGCCAATCTCTTACATTCTCAGTGGTCATAGCAGGTTCCCTACTTCTTAAGTAGTCAAAGTATCCGCCCTTCTTTCACAGTATTCTCAACAATCTTCTACTGTGCCAGTAGCCACAGTAAACCCATGAACCCCCCATTAGTCATGGCAGTTACGTCAAGTTTTAGATAGTCATAGCGATAATGGCATTTCTTATGAGTCACCCACCAGGGCAGCGGTGTACTCAGCACCTGGTCCAGTCGCTATTAAAGGGGATGTCACAGTGGCTGCGACCCGGTCTGTGGCCCTGTCCGACTCCTCCTCCAGACCAGGATCTTTATTCAGGGAAGCTGCCCTAAAACCGGGTTTTGAGCTCCACCCCCTGGCCTGGATTCAGAAGGTGTTGTGTGTGTGAGGTACCTGCCAAAGAGATCCCTCTTGTTTCCAGGCATAGCACTACCCTCCCCGAGAGGATGGCAGCACTACTGTGGTACCCGAACTCCTGGGGTGCCACACTTACAGCGGTCCATTTATTACCCCAATAGATACTGTAACCCTACTTCCTCAGTACTTAAAGTAGTTATCCTTAGGATAGGTCATCAATGTCTGATCAGTGGGGATGCGACACCCAGTACCTCCCGCCGATCAGTAGTTTTTGGTATCGGCGGCCGTAACTGCTCAGTTACAGAGCTGCACAGCTCCATCGATGCAACAGTGGCCATAGCTGGGTACTGCACATCCAGCCGGCCGTAGCCACTATAAGTCCACAGAGCATTACTGTACAGCTCTGTAACTGAGCATTTCTGGCCTCTGCCGACACCTGGAACAACTGATCGGTGGGTGGGTGCCGATTGTCGTACCAGTCATCTCACTTGACCCCTAAAAGTACTCCTCTGTTGAGCATAGCTGCCTTTTGCCCTGGAGGCAGACGAGCCACTGCCAGGCACCTCTGACCATACCTGTGTCCTGGCAATAATGAAGTGGATATATGAAAGTTTATAAAACAGTGTTCCCCAACTCCAGCCCTCAAGTGCCACCAACAGGTCATGTTTTCAGGATTTCCTTAGTATTTCACAGGTGATGGAATTTCTGCCTGTGCAGGTGATGCAATTATCACCTGTGCAATACTAAGGAAATCTTGAAAACATGACCTGTTGATGGCTCTTGAGGACCAGAGTTGGGGAACACTGTTATAAAAGGAAAAGGGCAAAGATTATCATGGAATCGGATCAATTTTGCCAAATTTCTTCAGTATTCGCTTAGAGTCAAAACAGAAAACCAAATTCCAGCTAACTTCTAAATTCTCATCCTTTCTAAAAAAAAAAAAAAAAAAAAAAAACACGAAAAAAAGAGAGGGGGTTGGGAAGGAGTTGAAAGCTTCACATTGATCAAGGTGCAAATTATAGAAGGAATTGCGAGCCTGAGGCTCCGCATGATTTATCCCCAGGGGTTAATAAATATTAAATACCTCTTTACAGAGCTGTATGAATTACCGGTGTGTTGGCCAGCTAGGATCCATACATCATTTATTACTCCTAATGCTTCTGTCCAGTGTCCTGCTTAGAACAGCTTGTATCATTTACGTGGAGAAGACCCGTCCATAACAAGAGCTTGCTGAAGAAGAGCCGCCAAAGGATAAGCAATAACTGGAATTGGCGAGCCAGCTGGGATTGTGCGAGGCGAGGGTGCAGAGAGGTGTTCCTTCTCTTGTGTGGAACGTAATCTTGCTTTGATTGTCCTCATAATACACAAACACATCATGTTTTGTGATGTTGATAATGTACAGGATACTATTACAGCTGCAGAGGAGTGAAGATGTGTTTCTCTACAATGCAATGGGTGGAATAACACAGCAAGACGTGACATATGAGAAAAAAATATCAATGGGCCAGCAGCTAACTCATCCGAACCCCCCATACGCATGAATGATTGGCCGATGTCTACCTCACCCGACTCCCCACACACATGAAAGCTCATCCCAACTGCTTCACCCAACTACCCATATATATGAAAGCTCATCTCAACTGCTTCACCCGACTACCCATATACATGAAAGCTCATCTCAGCCGCCAGCTGTTTCAGCCAACTGCCAATATACATGAAAGCTCATCTCAGCCACCAGCCGCTTCACCTGACTACTAATATACATGAAAGCTTGTCTCAGCTGCCAGCTGCTTAACCCGACTACCCATATACATGAAAGCTCATCTCAGCCGCTTCACTTGACTACCCATATACATGAAAGCTCATCTCATCCGCCAGCTGTTTCACCCAACTACCAATATACATGAAAGCTCATCTCAGCCGCTTCACCTGACTACCCATATACATGAAAGCTCATCTCATCCGCCAGCTGTTTCACCCAACTACCAATATACATGAAAGCTCGTCTCAACCTCCAGTCTCTTCACCTGACTACCAATATACATGGAAGCTCGTCTCAGCCGCCAGCTGCTTCACCCGACTACCCATATGCATGAAATTTCATGTCAGCCGCTAGCTGCTTCACCCGACTACCAATATACATGAAAGCTCATCTCAGCTGCCAGCTGTTTCACCCAACTACTCATGTAAATGAAAGCTCATCTCAGCCGCTTCACCCGACTACCCATATACATGAAAGCTCATCTCAGCCGCCAAATCTAACCTCCCCATACACATGAACTATCATATCAGGCAACAGTTGCCTCACCCAATTCCCCCATACATTTGAATGATCATCTCAGCCTATAGCTACTTCATCCGATCAAGAATACACACGAGGGCTCGGCTCATCCAGCAGCTCTCACCCGACTTCCCATACACATGAACGCTTATCTCAGGTGCCACTTAACTCACCCAACCCCCAATACACGTGAACGTTCATCTCAGCCAACAGCTACTCCAACTGATCCCCTATACACATGAGCACTCGGCTCAGTCAAAAAATATCTCACACAGTGGCTTACTGCTAATAGCTGGAGACCACATGGCCACTATCAGCCCAGGAGTCCGGGGGGCTCGTTGCTGGCTTCGGGCCTCCTACTACCCAGCATCACACTTTAAACTGTACCTGCATCCTGCATGCAGATACAGTTGAAACCAATGATGAAACAGGGAGCTTCCACCTCCATCATTCTCACTGTGCGTCAGAGCTCTGACACCTCAGCGCAGCAGACGTCACTACATTGCCATATCGCATGCTGTGCGGAGTGTCAGGACACATGCTGAAGGCACCAGAGATGCAGGGCAATGGGGAGAGTTGAGTAGTTTTCTTTTTTTTTTTTTTATAAATGAGCACATCATGCCATGTGGGGAAATTATACTGTGTGTGAGGTTATGACGGGTCATTATACTGTGTGGTGCTATGTGGGGGTCATTATACTGTGAGTGGGGCTATGTCGGGGTCCTTATACTGTATGTAGGGCTATGTGAGGGCCATTATATTGTTTGGAGTGCTCTGTGAGGGCCATTATACTGTTTGGAATCCTGAGTGGGGGCTATTATACTGTGGGTAGTCCTATGTGGGGGACAGTATATTGTGTGCAGAGCTATGTGGGGGACATTATACTCTGTGCAGGGCTATTTGAGAGTCAGTAAACTGTACAACGAGATAGGAGGGGACCATTATTCTGTTCATAGGGTTGTGTCAGGGCCAATATACTGTGTGTAGGGGTTTGTGGGGGCCATTATACTGTATGGAAGGCTATAAATGGGTTATTATGCTGTGTGGAGGGCTATGTGGGGGCCAATATACTGTACGGAGTGCTATGTATAAGAGATCATACTGTGTATAGGGGAGCTGTACAGGGGGAGACTCGGGACATTATTCAATGTTAAGTGGGCACTTATTGCTATAGGGGAACTCAGGCTACTGTGACTATCAATGGGGCACACAGGGCAATATTACTTTCTAGGGAGCAAAATGTGGGCACCGTTTTCTAGGGCACTTGCACAAGGCATTACAATATTATAGAGGGGTGCTTTAGAATTTAGAGGGCACAGAGAACCACACAGTAGGTGCAGTAATAGGGACACATACGGCAGCAGCAGCTCAGTATTGAGATATCATCAGGATGAGGGGTTTGTGCAGGCTGGGAATAGATGGAGACGGTGCTGAAAATATGAGAAGTGAAATGTGTCTTTGTTGTTTTCTCTGCAGACGAGTCCTGGGTGCAAGAAGTTGTGTCGGTCTGGGCCAGATGGAAAAGACCGGAAAAGTGAACAACCCCATCAGAAAGAACGTCAGCGGTAAGTCACATCTGTAACTGTACTTTGATCTGTTATATGTTCTGCAGGGCTGGGAACCAATGACTGAAGCCAGGGCCAGCTGCAGGTTTTGAGGGCCCCGGGCGAAAGAGTGTCACAGCCCACGAAGCATATAAGACAGCCCACGTAGTACTGTATATAGCACAGCCACGTAGTATATAGCACAGCCACGTAGTATATAACACAGCTACGTAGTATATAACACAGCTACATAGTATATAACACAGCCACGTAGTATATAGCAGCCACATAATATATAGCACAGCCACGAAGTATATAGCACAGCCACGTAGTATATAGCACAGCTACGTAGTATATAGCACAGCCACGTAGTATATAGCAGCCACGTAGTATATGGCACAGCCACGTAGTACATAGCACAGCCCACGCAGTATATAACACAGGCCACGCAGTATATAACACAGCCCACGTGAGACCACTATGTCATCTCCGGTCATTGCCACAATGCATTCTTGGGACCTGAGCGTCGCAAGGAGCAATAAAGGCTGGTGCAGATGGCGGAAGGTGAGAATATAATGATTTTTTTTAAAATTATTTTTAACATTATATGTTTTTACTATTAATGCTGCATAGGCAGCATCAATAGTAAAAAGTTGGTCACACAGGGTTAATAGCAGTGTTAGCGGACTGCGTTACACCGCGTTATGCCATGGTGTAACGCAGTCTGTTTAACGGACTGCTAAAACCGTATGTGGGTGCTGAATGGAGGGGAGTATAGACGGGGCACTGACTGGAGGGGAGTATGGAGGGAGCACTGACTGGAGGGGAGAAGGGGACCAATCAGCGACACGGGATTTCTGCGACAGACAGACAGACGGAAGTGGACTTTAGACAATTATATATATATATATATATATATATATATTTTCATTTTGTGAAAAATGTAAAGGGGTCTGAATACTTTCCGTATCCACTGTATAACCATAGGGAGTGCCTAGTGTAGACAATGGGAACAATATATATATATACTGTGTGTATATATATATATATATATATATATATATATATATACATATACATTCTTAACTGGCTGGGCCAGTCAAGAATGGTCACAGAGTTGTTCTGAAGTCACTCCTTTGTTGTTTTAGCTGTGTGCTTAGGCTCATTGTCTTGTTGGAAGGTGAACCTTTGGCCAAGTCTGAGGTCCAGAACACTCTGGGAGAGGTTTTCATCCAGGATATCTCTGTACTTGGCCGCATTCATGTTTCCTTCAAAGACAACAAGTCATCCCGTCCCTGCAGTTGAAAAACTCCCCCATAGCATGATGCTGCCACCACCATGTTTCACTGTTGGGATTGTATTGGGCAGGTGATGAGCAGTGCCTGGTTTTCTCCACACATACTGCTTAGAATTATCACCAAAAAAGGTCTATCTTCATCTCATCAGACCAGAGAATCTTATTTCCCTTATTAGTCTGGGAGTCCTTCATGTGTTTTTTACCAAACTCTATGCGGGCTTTCATATGTCTTGCACTGAGGAGAGGCTTCCATCAGGCCACTCTGCCATAAAGTCCCAACTGATGGGAGGCTGCAGTGTAGTTGACTTTGTGGAACTTTCTCCCATCTCCCTACTGCTTCTCTGGAGCTCAGCCACAGTGATCTTGGGGTTCTTTTTTACTTCTCTCACCAAGGCTCTTCTCCCACGATTGCTCAGTTTGGCTGGATGGCCAGCTCTAGGAAGACTTCTGGTGGTCCCAAAGTTCTTCCATTTAAGGATTATGGAGGCCACTGTGCTCTTAGGAACCTTGATCACTGCAGAAATTCTTTTGTAACCTTGGCCAGATCTGTGCCTTGCCACAATTCTGTCTCTGAGCTCCTTGGTCAGTTCCTTTGACCTCATGATTCTCATTTGGTCTGACATGCACTGTGATCTGTCAGGTCTTATATAGGCAGGTGTGTGCCTTTCCAAACCAAGTCCTATCAGTTTAATTAAACACAGCTGGCCTCCAATAAAGGAGTAGAACTTTTTTGAATTTGTCAAATGGCTGCAATGAAACAAAGAGTGAAAAATGTAAAGGGGTTTGAATACTTTCCGTACCCACTGTATATGTATACTGGTGACATAACTCTTATATTATCAGTAGTGTTGAGCATTCCGATACCGCAAGTATCGGGTATCGGCCGATACTTGCGGTATCGGAATTCCGATACCGAGTTCCGATACTTTTGTGGTATCGGGAATCGGTATCGGATCCATAGTGATGTGTAAAATAAAGAATTAAAATAAAAAATATTGATATATTCACCTCTCCGGCGGCCCCTGGACATCACCGCTGGTAACCGGCAGGCTTCTTTGTTTAAAATGAGCGCGTTTAGGACCTGAAAATGACTTCGCGGCTTCTGATTGGTTGCGTGCCGCTCATGTGACCGCCACGCGACCAATCACAAGCCGCGACGTCATTCTCAGGCACTAAACTCCTCATTCTAGGAATTTAGGACCTGCGAATGACGTCGCGGCTTCTGATTGGTCGCGTGGCGGTCACATGAGCGGCACGCGACCAATCAGAAGCCGCGACGTCATTCTCAGGTCCTAAACGCGCTCATTTTAAACAAAGAAGCCTGCCGGTTACCCGCGGTGATGTCCAGGGGCCGCCGGAGAGATGAATATATCAATATTTTTTATTTTAATTCTTTATTTTACACATTAATATGGATCCCAGGGCCTGAAGGAGAGTTTCCTCTCTTTCAGACCCTGGGAACCATCAGGATACCTTCCGATACTTGGTGTCCCATTGACTTGTATTGGTATCGGATATCGGTATCGGCGATATCCGATACTTTTCGGGTATCGGCCGATACTATCCGATACCGATACTTTCAAGTATCGGACGGTATCGCTCAACACTAATTATCAGTGATCATTCTTGGGAATATAATATGTTTATTATATATTGGGGACACCCCAGCTCTTGCAGGAGGAATATTTTCAGGATTGTTTGTGATTTCGGACACAGGAGATATCTATGGATGGCGGGACGGAACGGCTGTGATCTTTATATGACCCCGGGTGTGCTGATTATCTACTATATAATTGTCTAAGGGTCACTTCCGTCTTTCTGTCTGTCCTTCTGTCTGTCTGTCTCGGATATTCATTGGTCGCGGCCTATGTCTGTCATGGAAATCCAAGTCGCTGATTGATCGTGGCAAAACACCCATGACCATTGCCACGACCAATCAGCGACAGGCACTGTCCGGCGGCAAAATGGCCGATCCTTCCTCCCCGCAGTCAGTGCCCGCTCCATACTCCCCTCCAGTCAGCGCTCACACAGGGTTAATGGCAGCGCTAATGGACCGCAGTGTAACGCACTCCATTAACGCTGTTATTAACCCTGTGTGACCAACTTTTTTTTACTATTGATGCTGCCTATGCAGCCCCAATAGTAAAAGGATCTAATGTTAAAAATAATAAAAAAATAAAAAATCATTATATACGTGACTGGGCAATATACTACATGACTGGGCAATATACTATGTGGCTGGGCAATATACTACGTAACTGGGCAATATACTAATAACAATAATCTTTATTTTTATATAGCGCTAACATATTCCGCAGCGCTTTACAGTTTGCACACATTATCATCACTGTCCCCATTGAGGCTCACAATCTAAATTCCCTATCAGTATATCTTTGGAATGTGGGAGGAAACTGGAGTACCCGGAGGAAACCCATGCAAACATGGAGAGAACATACAAACTCTTTGCAGATGTTGTCCTTGGTGGGGTTTGAACCCAGGACTCCAGCGCCACCATGCTGCCCAACTACTGGGCAGTAGTACGTGGCTGGGCAATATAACATAGTAACATAGTTAGTAAGGCCGAAAAAAGACATTTGTCCATCCAGTTCAGCCTATATTCCATCATAATAAATCCCCAGATCTACGTCCTTCTACAGAACCTAATAATTGTATGATACAATATTGTTCTGCTCCAGGAAGACATCCAGGCCTCTCTTGAACCCCTCGACTGAGTTCGCCATCACCACCTCCTCAGGCAAGCAATTCCAGATTCTCACTGCCCTAACAGTAAAGAATCCTCTTCTATGTTGGTGGAAAAACCTTCTCTCCTCCAGACGCAAAGAATGCCCCCTTGTGCCCGTCACCTTCCTTGGTATAAACAGATCCTCAGCGAGATATTTGTATTGTCCCCTTATATACTTATACATGGTTATTAGATCGCCCCTCAGTCGTCTTTTTTCTAGACTAAATAATCCTAATTTCGCTAATCTATCTGGGTATTGTAGTTCTCCCATCCCCTTTATTAATTTTGTTGCCCTCCTTTGTACTCTCTCTAGTTCCATTATATCCTTCCTGAGCACCGGTGCCCAAAACTGGACACAGTACTCCATGTGCGGTCTAACTAGGGATTTGTACAGAGGCAGTATAATGCTCTCATCATGTGTATCCAGACCTCTTTTAATGCACCCCATGATCCTGTTTGCCTTGGCAGCTGCTGCCTGGCACTGGCTGCTCCAGGTAAGTTTATCATTAACTAGGATCCCCAAGTCCTTCTCCCTGTCAGATTTACCCAGTGGTTTCCCATTCAGTGTGTAATGGTGATATTGATTCCTTCTTCCCATGTGTATAACCTTACATTTATCATTGTTAAACCTCATCTGCCACCTTTCAGCCCAAGTTCCCAACTTATCCAGATTCATCTGTAGCAGAATACTATCTTCTCTTGTATTAACTGCTTTACATAGTTTTGTATCATCTGCAAATATCGATATTTTACTGTGTAAACCTTCTACCAGATCATTAATGAATATGTTGAAGAGAACAGGTCCCAATACTGACCCCTGCGGTACCCCACTGGTCACAGCGACCCAGTTAGAGACTATACCATTTATAACCACCCTCTGCTTTCTATCACTAAGCCAGTTACTAACCCATTTACACACATTTTCCCCCAGACCAAGCATTCTCATTTTGTGTACCAACCTCTTGTGCGGCACGGTATCAAACGCTTTGGAAAAATCGAGATATACCACGTCCAATGACTCACCGTGGTCCAGCCTATAGCTTACCTCTTCATAAAAACTGATTAGATTGGTTTGACACTATACTAAACTATTGGTTTGACATACTATGTGGCTGGGAAATATAGTACGTGACTGGGCAATATAGTACGTGACTGGGCAATATACTACGTGACTGGGCAATATACTATGTGGCTGGACAACATACTACGTGGGCTGGGCAATATATTACGTGACTGGGCAATATATTACGTGACTGGGCAATATAGTACGTGACTGGGCAATATACTACGTGGTTGGGCAATATGCTACGTGACTGGGCAATATACTACGTGACTGGGCAATATACTACGTGACTGGGCAATATAGTACGTGACTGGGCAATATAGTATGTGACTGAGCAATATACTACGTGGCTGGGCAATATACTACGTGACTGGCCAATATACTATGTGGTTGGGCAATATACTTCGTGGCTGGGCAATATACTACGTGACTGGGCAATATAATACGTGACTGGGCAATATACTACGTGACTGGGCAATATACTACATCACTGGGCAACATACTACGTGATTGGGCAATATACTACGTGACTGGGCAATATACTACGTGACTGGGCAATATACTACGTGACTGGGCAATATACTACGTGGGCTGGGCAATATACTACGTGACTGGGCAATATACTATGTGGTTGGCCAATATACTACGTCGCTGGGCAATATACTACGTGGACATGCATATTCTAGAATACCCGATGCGTTAGAATTGGGCCACCATCTATTACTGTATATATATCTCAGAGCTAAGGCTGTAATATGAGCGCACAGTGATCAGTTGGCACTCACACTCTGCCATGCCTAAGCTCACACTGACATCTAGTGGTAAAACACGGAATAGTCCCTATTTGTGACAGCTCTCAGGGTAAAGTTATTTCGGAAATTTTTTAATGTCCCTGATAATATCACTAAGGCCGGAGTCACACTACCGTAGAATACGGACGAGTGCTATGTGAGAAAACATTGCATAGCACTCAGACCTGTGTAAATCTATGGGGCAGCTCACATCACAGTATTTTTTCTCAGGTGTATTCGAGGTGCGTGTAAAATCGCAGCATGCTGCGATTGTACACGTTTATCGTCCAAGACCCGCCAATGCAAGTCTGTGGGTGCGAGGAAAACTCAGATGCCACAAGACCATCCGTCTAGCTTGCGACAAATATGCACACATTTACCTCATTTCAGCCCATTAAACCATTAAATTCAATGGGGAAAATCAGTGAGAAATGTAAAGCCATACGCACGTTATACAGATACATAGATGATAGAAAATCGCATCATCGCATTGCAAATGCATTACACACGGATGACCATACGGAGAACACTTGAGCGACTCTCTGCAGGGAGACTTGGACCGATTTTCATGTTAAGTGTGACCCCAGCCTAAGTCCTATATCCAATGGGTAAAAGAGCCACTGGATATAGCAACCAAGTCTGGATGGCACTGCTATTATGGGGTACTTGAATGACAGTGACATGCACATTACCCTCCATAAGGCTGACGTCACACTAGCAGTATTTGGTCAGTAATTTACATCAGTATTTGTAGCCAAAACCAGGAGTGGAACAATCAGGAAAAGTATAATAGAAACATATGCACAACTTCTGTATTTATCACCCACTCCTGGTTTTGGTAAATTTTAGCCAGAAAACAAAAGCATTTCCCTATTAAAAATCAAACACTTCCCAAGTTCTCGAGGCGTTCTCCATTTTTTTTCAATAAGTCGCCAATTCTGTTCTTAGTTTTATCTGTCTTGGAAAAGCCCCGATGGCAAAAATATAATGGAAGCGCTGTTGTATTCTCTCTTTTATGGAGAGAATACACTGCTGCTGGTGAACGGTGGTACTGCAACACCCCAGGTAACCGGTTGTTGCAGTAATGTTGCCTTCTTTTCGGGGAGGGCGATGTCATGCTTGGAGGCAATTGGAATTTCCTTCACCAGGTAAGGCACCCACAAACAACACATTCTGAATCCAGGCCAGGAGGGGGAGCTCAGGACCTGGATTCAGGGGAGCTTCCCTCAAATATGGATATATTTCCTGGTCTGGAGGAGGAGCTAGCCAGTCTGAAAGAGACAGTGGAGGGAGACAGTCAGTCTCCAGGTGGGAGAGATGGAGGAAGGATGTCTGGAACAGACAGAGAGGCCTGGCAGCCACGTGAGAGCTGCAACCTCTGGAAAGAGAAAGAACCTGAAGGGTTGTATGTGGTGGAGCTACAGAGGAAAGGAGCACAGGAGTGGAAAGGGGCTCAGAGGGGAACTGTGACCAGGCACCCTTAGAGCCAGAGCGTAGCAACCGGGCACCGGGAGCCCAAAGCTTTAGTGGGACTCTAGGATACTTAGCAGAACCAGAGGGCTAAGATCTTTACCAGATCATCACCCCAGAGGACCCTTTTAAGCAGCGTCGGTCCCTACTGACTGTCATAAGGTTGAATCCCTAAAAGAAAAAAAGTTTTAACCTTTATTTTCAGGGTGTAACTACAGACGGCGATGTGTCTGAAAGCCCCTTTAATACTTCTCCCCTTTACTGATAATTGGGGATTTTGTGATTGATTGATGCACATTTTCTATGTGATGTAACTCCAGACCCAAGGGATGGTTTAATTACATTACTGTTTAGTGCGAGCGTGGATTGTGGTCCCACTGTGCTGTGGACCGAGGAGAACCTGGAGGAGCATGACTAAGCGCCACCCCAAGACTGACACCGGATGTACGGCAACTGATGGTGCGGCGAACCGAGGAGGCGTGACCAGTTGCTACACCAGGACTGACCTCAGTCACATGGCAGATGAGCCTTCTATGAGATATGATGGTTCTGGCAGACACGACTGATATGTAAGCAGGCAGGTGTAGGACCCAGTTCAGACTGGACGGGTAGGAACAGCATCAGGAAGAACTGGGTCACTGGCAGGTACGACTGGAATACAGAAACGGGGTTACATGCCTCAAGTGCGGACAGGCATGGAACCACAGACGGACAGGCAGGGAACTGCAGACACGGTCAGGCAGGACAGTACTCTGTTCGCAAGGAGTCGACAGGGTCAGGGTCACATAGCACAAATACAAGGATAGGTACATACAAGATAGACTGGAACAAGTTCACACAATACTTACAATGAAGTACAGTGGGTATGGAAAGTATATAGACCCCTTTAATTTTTCACTCTTTGTTTCATTGCAGTCATTTGGTAAATTCAAAAAAGTTCATTTTTTTTTCTCATTAATGTACACTCTGCACCCCATCTTGACTAAAAACAACAGAAATGTAGAAATTTTTGCATTTAAAAAAAAAAACTGAAATATCACATGGTCATAGGTATTCAGACCCTTTGCTCAGACACTCATATGTAAGTCGCATGGTGTCCATTTCCTTGTGATCCTCCTTGAGATGGTTCTACTCCTTCATTGGAGCCCAGTTGTGTTTAAAGGGACTCTGTCACCTGAATTTGGAGGGAACAATTTTCAGCCATAGGGGCGGGGTTTTGGGGTGTTTGATTCACCCTTTCCTTACCCGCTGGCTGCATGCTGGCTGCAATATTGGATTGAAGTTCATTCTCTGTCCTCCGTAGTACATGCCTGCACAAGGACTTGATTTGGAAAGGCACACACCTGTCTATACAAAGACCTCTCAGCTCACTGTGCATGTCAAACCAAATGAGAATCATGAGGTCAAAGGAACTGGCCAAGGAGCTCAGAGACAGAATTGTGGCAAGGCACAGATCTGGCCAAGGTTACAACAGAATTTCTGCAGTACTCAAGGTTCCTAAGATCACAGTGGCCTTCATAATCTTTAAATGGAAGAAGTTTGGGACCACCAGAAGTCTTCCTAGACCTGGCTGTCCAGCCAAACTGAGCAATCATGGGAGAAAAGCCTTGGTGAGAGAGGTAAATAATATAATAATCTTTATTTTTATATAGCGCTAACATATTACGCAGCGCTTTACAGTTTTGCACACATTATCATCGCTGTCCCCGATGGGGCTCACAATCTAAATTCCCTATCAGTATGTCTTTGGAATGTGGGAGGAAACTAGAGTACCCGGAGGTAAAGAAGGACCCCAAGATCACTGTGGCTGAGCTCCAGAGATGCAGTAAGGAGATGGGAGAAAGTTCCACAAAGTCAACTATCACTGCAGCCCTCCACCAGTTGGGCCTTTATGACAGAGTGGCCCGATGGAAGCCTCTCCTCAGTGCAAGACATATGAAAGCCTGCATGGTTTGCTAAAAAAACACATGAAGGACTCCCAGACTATGAAAAATAAGATTCTCTGGTCTGTCTGATGAGATGAAGATAGACCTTTTGGTGATAATTCTAAGCGGTATGTGTGGAGAAAACCAGGCACTGCTCATCACTTGCCCAATACAATCCCAACAGTGAAACATGGTGGTGGCAGCTTCAGCTAAGGGGGTGTTTTTCAGCTGCAGGGACAGGACGACTGGTTGTCATTGAAGAAAACATGAATGCGGCCAAGTACACAGATATCCTGGATGAAATCCTCTTCCAGAGTGCTCTTGACCTCAGAGTTGGCCGAAAGTTCACTTTCCAATAAGACAATGACCCTAAGCATACAGCTAAAATAACAAAGGAGTGGCTTCAGAAGAACTGACCATTCTTGACTGGCCCAGCCAGAGCCCTGACCTAAAGCCAATTGAGCATTTCTGGAGAGACTTGAAAATGACTGTCCACCAACGTTCACCATCCAACCTGATGGAACTGGAGAGGATCTGCAAGGAAGAATGGGAGAGGATCCCCAAATCCAGGTTAGGGCAGTGAGAATCTGGAATTCCTTGCCTGAGGAGGTGGTGATGGCAAACTCAGTCTAGGAGTTCAAGAGAGGCCTGGATGTTTTCCTGGAGCGTAACTGTGGTGCCCCAGGGTCCTGGTCATCACAGTGGTACTGCTTTCCTCTTGGGGAGAGTGATGCTACGCTTGGAGGCAATAAAGGAGAACTCTTTGTCAGGTAACATAATGCATGCAACATGTTCACACTCCAGACCAGAAGAGGGAGCTCTAAGCCTGTTTAAGGTGAACTCCCCTATAAGAACATCCTGATCTGGAGGGAAAGAGTTCAGTTCCTGTCAGGGAGACAGAAGGAAAGGAAGAATAGGAGCCGTGTAGCCTAAAGTGCTGCAGCTCCTAGGAAACAGACGGATAGAAGCACAATATATTGCAGCAAGCGTAAAGGAAGTCATAGCAAAGGAGAGGATATCAGAGGGAGACCGAATACCACAGGTGGCGTCATGAACATAAACTTTATTCCTTTAAAGACCTTTCCCTTTTACACGGACGTCGCATGGACACAGGCCGGGTCAGCCACCGTGACATCCCCCTGTGAACTGAAGGACCGAAGGACCCGGTACAGAGTACCCCGCTGCCCTGACTGGACGATCCATCTTGGCGTCACGAACAGGATTTACTAAACCCCGTGAATCGGGTCATGTGCGCCTAAGAACTGTGGCTAACCGTGATTTGTGCTAAAAGAATGAGCATTGCGTATTGCCGCCAAGAATTGCCGCCAAAATCCGCCATTGCCACGCCATGTGGAGCGTGAGGGGGAGGAGACGTACCTTCGTGAGCGGAGCTAGCCAAAAAGAGCGCAAAGCAGGAAGAACGGGTGCCAGGCTGCTGCCTGGAACGCCGGAAGTGAAGACACTGTGCAGCGGACCCGAAAGAAGAGACGCTGCAAAGAGCGGAGCACCAGAGGAACCGTTGCTGATTCCGGAGAGGAGCCCCGACTTCCGCCAGGTTAGCGAAGGGGAAGAACAATGTCTAACCCGGGAGAGGAGTTGGCGGCGGTTGCATCCGCTGACCTAATGGCACCCCCAGGCCTCGCCGCGGATGTGCCCGCAGACCCCGCGATGGATGCAGCCGCAGGCCTTGTCCCGCCGCCAGGTCCCGCAGACCCCACCGCTCCCATCAGCCAGCCGGGCACCGCCCCAGCTACAGCGGCCATCATGCCCCTGTCCATGCTGTACATACCTAGAGCAGCCTGGCTCCCGTAATATTCCGGAGAATTGCATACGTTAGCTGACTTTAAAGAAAGTCTCTGCAGCCTGCTTGAAGTTTATCCCCTGATAGAGCATCAGAAAGTTCACATTGTAACGGGCCAACTGTTTGGAGCAGCCCTGAGGGAGGTGAAATCCTGGCCAGCTGCAAATAAAGGGACTGTGTAGCAGATCTTTGCTAAGCTTAAAACTACCTTTGACACCCGCACCGCTACAGAAATCAAATTGAAGTTTTATGGGTGCAAGCAGAGGCCGCAGGATAGCATACAGGACTATGCCCTTATTCTCCAGGAAGCGCTGCGAGCTATCAGGCAGGTTGATCCTAACAGCGTGCAAGATGAAGACAAACTCTTAAAAGAGTGGTTCATTGAGGGACTCCTGTGTAATACCCAAAGGGCCCAACTGCACCTCCTGGCCATACAGAATCTGGACCTAGCCTTTGCGCAATTCAAAGAAAAGGCCATCCAGGTGCTACAGGAACGGCAGCCCAGCCGTGCAGTACCCATACCTCCCAACTTTTGAAGATAGGAAAGAGGGCCAAAGTTTGCGGCGCGCATAATTAGTCACACCCATATCCATGTCCCAACCACACCCATTTAGCACTGCTGATCACACTGTTTCATATACAATAATTATAAACCAAAAAATATGGCCACACAGTGCTCCATACTGTATAATGGCCACACATGATGCTCAATACTATATAATGACCACACATGATGCTCCATACTGTATAATGGCCACACAGTGCTCCATACTGTATAATGGCCACACAGTGCTCCATACTGTATAATGGCCATACATGATGCTCCATACTGTATAATGGCCCCACAATGCTCCATACTGTATAATGACCGCACATGATGCTCCATACTGTATAATGGCCACACATGATGCTTCATACTGTATAGTGGCCACACATGATGCTCCATACTGTGTAATGGCCATACATGATGCTTCGTACTGTATAATGGCCACACATGATGCTCCATACTGTATAATGGCCCCACAATGCTCCATACTGTATAATGACCGCACATGATGCTCCATACTGTATAATGGCCACACATGATGCTCCATACTGTATAATGGCCACACATGATGCTCCATATTGTATAATGGCCCCACAATGCTCCATACTGTATAATGACCGCACATGATGCTCCATACTGTATAACGGCCACACATGATGCTCCATACTGTATAATGGCCACACATGATGCTCCATACTGTATAATGGCCATACATGATGCTTCGTACTGTATAATGGCCCCACAATGCTCCATACTGTATAATGACCGCACACGATGCTCCATACTGTACAATGGCCACACATGATGCTCCATACTGTATAATGGCCACACATGATGCTCCATACTGTATAATGGCCACACATGATGCTCCATACTGTAGAATGGCCACACATGATGCTCCATACTGTATAATGGCCCCACAATGCTCCATACTGTATAATGGCCCCACAGTGCTCCATACTTTATAATGACCGCACATGATGCTCCATACTGTATAATGGCCACACATGATGCTCCATACTGTATAATGACCGCACATGATGCTCCATACTGTATAATGGCCACACATGATGCTCCATACTGTATAATGACCGCACGTGATGCTCCATACTGTATAATGACTGCACATAATGCTCCAAACTGTATAATGACCGCACATGATGCTCTATACTGTATAATGACCGCACGTGATGCTCCATACTGTATAATGACCGCATGTGATGCTCCATACTGTATCATGACCGCACGTGATGCTCCATACTGTATAATGACCACACATGATGCTCCATACTGTATAATGACCGCACATGATGCTCCATACTGTATAATGACCACACATGATGCTCCATACTGTATAATGACTGCACATGATGCTCCATACTGTATATTGGCTGCACATGATGCTCCATACTGTATAATGGCCACACCTGATGCTCTATACTGTATAATGACCGCACATGATGCTCCATACTGTATAATGACCGCACATGATGCTCCATACTGTATAATGACCACACATGATGCTCAATACTGTATAATGACCGCACATGATGCCCCATACTGTATATTGGCCGCACATGATACTTCATACCGCATAATGGCCACACATAGCTACTCCTACATACGCGGCTGCGCTCCGTACACTTTGCACACATGCGCTCCGCTCCATACACCTTGTACACACGCGGCTCTGCTCCGTACACATCGTACACATTTAGCTCCGCTCCGTACACCTCATACACGTCTCCGCTCCATACACCTCATACACACACGGCTCTGCTCCATAAACCGCGTACACATTCAGCTCCGCTCCATACACCTCGTACACATTCAGCTCCGCACCGTACACCTCATACACACACGGCTCCACTCCGTACACCTCGTACACATTTAGCTCTGCTCCATTCACCTTATACACACACGGCTCTGCTCCATACACCTCATACACACACGGCTCCGCTCCATACACCTCGCACACACGGCTCCGCTCCATACACCTCATACACACACGGCTCCGCTCAATACACCTCGTACACACACGGCTCCGCTCCATACACCTCGTACACACACAGCTCCGCTCCATACATCTCGTACACACGTGGCTCCGCTCCATACACCTCGTACACATTTAGCTCCGCTCCGTACACCTCATACACACACGGCTTTGTCCATACACCTCATACACACACGGCTCTGCTCCATAAACCTCTTACACATTCAGCTCCGCTCCATACACCTCGTACACATTCAGCTCCGCACCGTACACCTCATACACATACGGCTCCGCTCCGTACACCTCGTACACATTTAGCTCTGCTCCATTCACCTTATACACACACGGCTCCGCTCCATACACCTCATACATACACGGCTCCGCTCAATACACCTCGTACACACACGGCTCCGCTCCATACACCTCGTACACACACAGCTCCGCTCCATACACCTCGCACACACGTGGCTCTGCTCCATACACCTCGTACACACGCGGCTCCGCTCCGTACACCTCGTACACATTTAGCTCCGCTCCGTACACCTCATACACACACAGCTCCGCTCCATACACCTCGTACGCACACGGCTCCGCTCCATACACCTCGCACACACACGGCTCTGCTCCATACACCTCGTACACATTCAGCTGCGCTCCATACACCTTGTACACATTCAGCTCCGCTCCATACACCTTGTACACATTCAGCTCCGCTCCATACACCTCATACACACAGGGCTCCACTCCATACACCTCATACACACAGGGCTCCGCTCCATACACCTCATACACACAGGGCTCCACTCCATACACCTCGTACACATTCAGCTCCGCTCCATACACCTCATACACACACGGCTCCGCTCCATACACCTCGTACACACACGGCTCCGCTCCATACACCTCATACACACACGGCTCCGCTCTATACACTTCGTACACACACGGCTCCGCTCCGTACACCTCGTACACACACGGCTCCACTCCATACACCTCGAACACACACAGCTCCACTCCATACACCTCGTACACACATGGCTCTGCTACATCCACACTGTACACCTCCTGACCCCACACAAGGCATTACTTACCTCATCCAGCAGCACCATGTGGCAAGTTGGCAACCAGCTGAGCCGAGTCATGCAATCCACGGAGGTCCCGATCATGTGACCCCTGCTCCTCCCCTCATGTGACCTCATCACAGGTCCTGTGCACAAAGCAGGCAGCCAATATGTAGTGTAAGGCTCTGTGGTGCAGGGATGACCGGCTGATATGTACTGCATTGCATAGGTATGGAAGGGTAAGGGGCGTGGCTTTATACCAGGGGGCGTGTCATTTGGTTCTCCTGCCGTCTGCGGGAAACAGAGCGTCCCGTTCTGGACAGCAGGGCAAAGGCTCAAAACCGGGACAGTCCCACACAATGAGGGACGGTTGGGAGCTATGCAGTACCCCCTAGGCATCAAGCCCTCACGTACCACCAGGAGGTGGTGCCAGATGCTCAAGTCCCTGCTGAGGCCGATGCCCAGATCCTTGAAGATGATTCTCCCGCAGGACTATGCCTCTAGCTGCAGGAGCTGACCAAGAACTTTTGCTGCGCTAGCCCAGACCGTGCAGTCCCTACAGGAGACGCCCAGGGAGAAGATCAAGCTGGCTTCCAGACCGGAGGATGTTCCCTGGCAACGACAGAAGAGGATCCCACCGACCAGAGGAAGAGACGACGATCGCTATCATCAGGACGGATGACCCATCTGCCGCCGCTGCAATCAGGCAGGCCACATTGCAAGGTACTGTCATTTACACGAGCGACCCCCTGGGGCAGAGGGCCAACCCCCAGGAGTAGGACGACCAGGCCCACAAAACTGGAGAGCCAAGTACGTTGGAGGACGACCTGTTCTCCCCATTGTGATCGACGGTATCCCCATGAACGTTCTGTTGCACACCGGTTCTCAGGTGACAACTATTCCTTACATCCTATATAAACGTTATTGGGCTGACACAGACATTACTCATGGCCCTGATGATGATTTCACCATAGTAGCCAGTAACGGTCAACCCTTACCACAAGTGGGATACAAAGAGGTCACCATTAAAGTGGGGCGGGTAGAGTTGAAATCCCAAGGGATAGTGGTTGTTGATATTGATCGCCGTGAATGTAACCCTATGATGACCATTGGTACTAATGTCATTAAAATTGTCTTGCAGAGGTTATTGTCTTATTACAACAGGTGGCCGAAACTGCTGGTTCCAGTGAACAACGTGTCCTGCAGAAAGAAATCAGAGCTCTGGTACAGAGACAACAGGTAGAACTATCTGGTGGAGAAATTGGCTGTGCCACAGTGAGTGATTCAATTCCCATCGCAATACCCCCCATGAGTGAAATGTTAATATGTTGTCGGGCAGCAATAGGCCTCAGAAATAAAGACTACCAAGCCCTGGTAGAACCTGTGTATTCAGATAGTAGGCCCACAATCCTGACAGCCAGAGGGGTGGTTGAAGTCAACCGGCAACAGGCAACAGAACCTTTGGTCCCGTCCAACCAGGCGGAGGACAATGGCTCTGCAGGACAAATGGAAGATTGGTGTCAGAAACTACACGTGGGCACTGATTCTACGCCATCACATCAGAAACAAGGGGCTTATAGGGTGGTCCATGAGTATGAGCAGGTATTCAACAAGCACCCACTAGATTTTGGGCAGGTAAAAGGGATTCAACATCATATCCCCACGGGAGATCATCCGCCCATTAAATAGAGATACTGTCATGATTCACACCGTGACCGTCACCCCCACGTCACGGATCAGTGTGACTTTAGGCCAACAGACGGCTACATGTGCAGGGGGGCTTATCCTAGTTATCCCTCTTCTGCTACAATGTGATGAAAAAACACACACAAGGCTGTTGACCTCTTAGTTTACAGCAGGGGCTTATTTTAATTATCCCACTGCTCTTCAATATACCACGAACTGCAGGGATTTATGTACATCCCCTGACCCTCCGGTCAGATTCGGTACGGCACCTAGGGTAATTAGTCACCAGAAAGGCTGCCTGCTACGTACTGGCTATTGGGCATGCTGCAGCGAGGCGATTTAACTACTCCCACTCAGGCAGGAACACTAATTATCAACGCCGCAGTCGCTACAACGACTCCCAAAGGCACAGCACACGGTATGCTGCCACCAGCTTCGATTAAACGGGTCGGAAGCTAACCCAAAACAGCAGCGTAATTCCCTTCCAGAGACTTAGGGTACGTTTTAGAACAGGAAGAACGAAACTATTAATTTATATATTTTACTCCATAAGATTAGGCAGTGTTTCTAGAAAATATTACAAGGATGTTACAATATGAGACAATTGGAAATATGTACAAGCAATTATAAAATAACATGGATTAAAGAAGAAAGGTAAAACTCACATGTTCTCAGTTCATGTCAGGCAAAACCATGCTGGTTGGCAGAGCTCCCAAATATCCCAGTGCATAGTACCGCTCCTCAGGCAAAAAAAACTCAGACTGCAGGCTGGGTTAAGTGTGGGGGCTTATATACTCCAGTCTCTGGACATCGCTAAAGGGCTGGTTAATGATATTCACTGAGGTCAGAGATCTTTATTTTTTTAGACCCTGGAGACAAAGAAATTCCTGTCTGAGAAGGGAGGGACCACAGGTGGCTTTGCAGGATTCGTCGCCTGCAGTTTAAAGCCACACCCTGCTCAAACACTAGCTTCAAATTACCCAGTGTCTGCCAAAGGGCTGGTTTGTTTTATTCGTGGGGGGGTGAGAGGGGGGGTTTACAGCTGCCATGCTTTTGGGACCATGGTCAGAAGTGCAAAAATCCCTCAGCTATGGTTTTTACATTATCGTGACATACATTTTCCTCACACCTCCCCCTTTTGGTCTGCGCTAGGGAGGCAGAACTCCACGGTATGCCTCCATGCGCACCTCAGTAGGTTCACCCTGGCAGGACAGTCCATCTGCATTGCCATGCTCCCTGCCCATTTTGTGTTCAATGGTGAAGTCAAACTGCTGAAGGGCAAGGCTCCAGCGTAGCAACCTGCCGTTGGTTCCACACATGGCGTTTATCCAGCACAGAGGGTTGTGGTCGGTCACCACGGTGAAGGTGCGACCGAAAAAAAGTAGGGCTGCAAGCGCTGCAGGGCCCAGACTATGGCCAGGCACTCCTTCTCAATTGTGGAGTAGGCCACTTCCCTCGGCAAAAGTTTCCGGCTCAGGTATAACACGGGGTGTTCTTGATCCTCCGAGTCAAAGTGGCTGAGCACAGCACCAAGGCCAAACTCGCTGGCATCGGTCTGTAACAAGAACGGTCGACTGCTGTCGACGGCTTTCAACACAGGGGCGTTGCACAGTGCTGTTTTCAACGCCTGGAAGGCCCCCTCACAGCCATCGGTCCAGTTGACAATGTGGGGTAGCTTCTTCCTGGTAAAGTCCGTCAAGGGTTTTGCTAGGCTACTATAGAGCTGTACGAAACGCCTATAGTACCCTGCAGTGCCCAGGAAGGACATCACCTGTTTCTTGGTCCTGGGAGTGGGCCAGTTCACGATCGCTCACACTTTCTCAGCCTCTGACTTTAGGGTGCCTCCACCTACCCGGTGCCCCAGGTAGTGGACCTTACTCATGCCCATCTGGCACTTTCCCGGCTTGATAGTCAGTCCAGCTCGGAAAATTCGCCTGAGCACCTCCTCGAGATGCTGCAGGTGTTCCTCCCAGGAGGAACTGGAGATGGCAATGTCATCCAAGTACGCCACTGCGTACTTCTCCAATCCCTGAAGCAGGAGGTTGACCATCCGCTGGAAAGTGGCTGGGGCATTCTTCACGCCTCGGGGCTCAGGGGAATCTGCCAGGATCCTCGACTCAGATCCATTATTGTTAGGTAATCTGCGCCAGCTAACCTTTCCAGCAGCTCCTCGATGCGAGGCATTGGGTGCGCATCAGAGGCTGTGATGGCGTTGAGCCCACTGTAGTCCACGCAGAACCAGGTGGTCCGATCCTTCTTTGGCACAAGAACTACAGGTGAGGCCCATGCACTCTTTGACCGTCGAATCACCCCAGCTGTAACATCTCATCGATCTCCTGGTGCATAACCTGCTGCACCTGGTCGGAGATTCGATAAGGTGTTCGCCGTAGTGGGGCATGATTCCCGGTGTCCACCTTGTGGACTGCTAACTCAGTCCTTCCAGGTCAGTTGGAGAAAACGCCCCGGAAGGGTTCCAGCTTGGTCTGCAACTGCGACCGCTGGGGTTCGGTTAGTGAGGCTCTTACCTCCACATCCTCAATGGACCCACCGGCCTTTGCTTGGGCCAGCATGTCCAGGAGGGTGACTTCCTCCCCATCTTCGGGCAAGCTGCAGATCGGTATGTCATCATATTGACTTGAAAGGCCTTTCGCCTACCCCGAGCGTGGTCAAGCGTGACCACATAGGTGACCGGGTTGAGCTGTTGGTGGACGACGTACGGGCCCTCCCAGGCTGCCTGAAGCTTATCCTTTGGTACGGGGACCAGCACCCACACCTTTTGACCCACGTGGTAGGTCCGCTCCCGGGCGTTCTGGTCATACCAGTGCTTCTGATCAGCCTGAGCCTGCGTCATGTTGTCATGCACCAACTGCATCAAGGTCTGCATCTTGTTACGGAAGCGTATGACATACTCCACTATGGACACTTCAGAAGGGGTCGGCTCCTCTTCCCAGGATTCCCTTACCAACCCAAGGGGTCCCAAGACTCGCCTGCCATACAGGAGCTCAAAGGGGGAGAACCCCATCGAGGCCTGCGGAACCTCTCTGTAAGCGAATAGCAGGTGTGGGAGGTACCGCTCCCTGTCGCGCCCTTGGGTCTCAACCAGCATGCGAAGCATCTGTTTGAGGGGACCATTGAAGCGTTCACACAAGCCATTGGTCTGTGGGTGATACGCACTCGATACCAGGTGCTTCACCTACATTCTCTTACAGAGAGCCCCCATTAGGTGAGACATGAATTGGGTCCCTTGATCAGTAAGCATCTCCCTGGGAAATCCTACACGTGAAAAGATAGCCAACAGGGCATCTGCCACTTTATGTGCCCTAGTTGACGACAGAGCTACTGCCTCTGGGTACCGGGTAGCGTAGTCTACCACAGTAAGGATGTATTGCTTTCCAGAGCTGCTGGGGACGGCCAGCGGGCCCACAATGTTCACCGCGATCCTCTGGAAAGGCTCCTCTATCACTAGCAAAAGGATCAGAGGAGCCTTAAGAGCAGGCCCCGCCTTCCCCTCTCTTTGACAGGTCATACAGGAGCGGCAGTAGTTTGACACATCTGTCCCCATCTTAGGCCAATAGAAGTGTTGAGACAATTTTGCTGATCCCCAAGTGTCCAGCTAGCGGGATCTCATGGGCAATCCGTAACAACTCACCCCGGAATTGCTGCGGTACGACCAGCTGTCTTTCCCTCAACCACTCCTTTTGTGATTCTCCGGGTACTGTTCCCCGGTACAACCTTCCTCGTTCCCAGAACACCCTCTCCTTATCAGTCATGGCTCAGTGGATGTCTCGGCGAGTTGTTTCAAACTCTCTAGGCTCGCATCTGCGTGCAGAGCAGCCTGAAACTCCTGGCTAGGGGAAGCCAGAAGTGATGTCAGGGTCCCTTCCCCACGGGAAGCCTCTGGGACCTACTCTGGGTCCACCTCTGGTTCAGTCACAATGATGACAGAGGAGGGTCCGGAAGGCAGACAGTTATCTGCGTTCCGGGCACCCTGACTGTGGGTGACAGCAGCTACGTAGGCTGTCTCCCCGGGGATTTCTGCAGACCCATCAGCCAACGTTGCTAAGGGCTCTACCTCCCCATCCACCCCAACACTCCAGGGGCAGTGCTACTTATGGGCCAGTTACCTTCCTCTATGGCACTGGTCAACTTCATGGCATCACCTTTCTCACGGTTCCCATGCTTCTCCCCATTTCCTGTAGCACCGACACTTGCCCCTGCTGGGGGTTCCTCAGCCGTCTCACTCCACAGAGCGAAATGGCTGAGCACTCCTGTACCTATGGACACATTAACCTTTGCAGAAAAGTAATTATCAGGGTCAGTTGGCACAGGAACAACATTGGGATGCCGGGAGCGGGGTGAAGGAAGTGGGGCTGTCTGAAAATTTGCCCACTGATGTTTTGTTGGGGACTGATTTGGGGAGGATGGTTACATACTACGTTCCTGACACCCCTCCCCAATCTGCTAATGAGGGAAACGTTAACCCTGATGATGATGATGATGGGAAATCGCATGTGTTACCTGACCATGCTTTATCTTGTAATGATGCATCTAGTAACCATTTTTTCCCTAGGATTGATGGTGAACTATGCATCCCATCAAGCCCAAATTTGGTCTCATTAGAACGCCAATGTTAATACAAGATGAATGCTGGGTGTGTTATGATTCTGACATTTTCTGTAGCGGAGATACAGGCATTAGACAAACTTATGTGAAATTTAGTAAGACTGAAGAGATCGGAGGGTCTGAGGAAACCAGCCCTGCTAGTGATGTCACGAGGCTGTGGTTATTTAAGTGACTCCACTTTACCCAGCTTTCAGAGTTGTCTTAGTCTGAGCCTTACCAGAGGAGCCCTCACTGCCAGACCTGATGCATTGGGACATTTGGGAGCTCCACCCACTAGCCTGGTTCTGCCTGCCATGATCTGAACACACGTAAGTGTTGATTTCTCATTTAACCCCTGTTATTTTATAATTACCCTTGTACATATTTTCAATTGTCTGATATTGTAACATCCTTGTAATATTTGCTATAAACACTGCCTAATCTTTCGGAGTAAAATATATAAATTGCTAGTTTTCGTTCTTCCTGCTCTAAAACGTACCCTAAGTCTTCTGAAGGGAATTATGCTACTGTTTTGGGTTAGCTTCGGACCCGTTTAATCGAAGCTGGTGGCAGCATACCGTGCGCTGTGCCTTTGGGAGTTGTTTTAGCGACTGCGGCATTGATAATTATTGTTCCTGCCTGAGTGGGACTAGTTATCGCCTCGCTGCAGCGTGCCCAATAGCCAGTACATAGCAGGCAGCCTTTCTGGCGACTAATTACCCTAGGTGCATTACCAAATCTGACCTGAGGGTGAGGGGGGCGCCAGAGAGCTGCAAGTTCAAGCGGAACTGTAAAGCGAGATATACATAAATCCCTGCAGTTCGTGGTATATTGAAGAGCAGTGGGATAACTAAAATAAGCCCCTGCTGTAAATTAAGAGGTCAATAGCCTTGTGTGTGCTTTCATCACATTGTAGCAGTGGAGGGATAACTAAGATAAGCCCCCTGCACATGTGATAGCTGTCTGTTGGCCTAAAGTCACCCCGATCCGTGATGTAGGGGTGACGGTCACGGTGTGAATCATGACATCTCCTCTCCAAATCACACCTCTCCACTTGTGCACTAGACCCCATCCCATCCCACCTCCTCCCCAACCTCACCACCACACTTATCCCATCCCTAACCCGTCTCTTCAACCTATCACTAACTTCTGGTACCTTCCCTCCTGCTTTCAAACATTCCACAATCAAACCTATCCTTAAAAAGCCAACCCTCGACCCAACCGCTATGTCCAGCTATCGCCCAGTATCGCTGCTCCCATTCACTTCCAAACTCCTGGAGCAGCACCTTCCTCCAGCCTCTCATCTAACTTGCTCTTTGACAATCTACAATTTGGTTTCCGTCCCCATCATTCCACTGAGACTGCCCTGACCAAAATGACTAAATACCTACTTACAGCAAAAGCTTTACGGACAATACTCCATACTCCTCCTTCTAGACTTGTCCTCTGCTTTCGACACAGTTGACCACTGCCTCCTACTCCTCTCTTCCTTTGGCATCAAAGACATCACCCTGTCCTGGATCTCCTCATACCTTTCCAACAGCACATTCAGTGTCTCCCACTCCCACACTACCTCCTCATCCCAACCTCTCTCTGTTGGAGTCCCCCAAGACTCTCTTCTAGGACCCCTACTCTTCTCAATCTATACATTTGGCCTGGAACAACTCAAAGTCCCATGGATTCCAGTATCACCTTTATGCTGATGACACTCAGATCTACCTCTCTGGCCCAGACATCTATCAGCTATATCCGCCTCCTCTCATTTCCTCAAACTCAATGTGGACAAATCTGAAATCGTTGGATCGCCCCCGTAGGGCAGTGGAGAACTCGGAACCGGGTTCTTCGGTTCTCAGGGGGATGTCACGGTGGCTGACCCCGTCTGTGGCCCTCGGGAGGTCCATTGTAAAAGGGGGGAAAGGTCTTTAAAGGGGAAATGTTCGTGACGCCACCTGTGGTATTCGGTCAAGGTGACCGGCGCTGCTTTAAGCGGTCCGCTGGGGTGATGTTATGGCAGCTAGATGGTATACCTTCCCACAGGTGAAGTATATCCCCAGGGCTTCCCAGTGTGTAGGTGGTGGATGGTGTGAGGCGCAGTGAAGAACAAGGACACAAGGTTGCAATCTCTTTACCTTTTTACTGAAGGCTTCAGCATCCACAGTCCAGACCACCAGATCACAGGGCAGGCAGAGTCCGGCCGGTTTGGAGGCAAATCTAGAGTCCCCTTATCCAGGTGGAAATCAGTAGCCTTCCTCTAGCACCTGGGTGTTGTAGTACATTATTGCTGAGCCTCTCATAAGGTCCTCACAACTGTTGTAGTGGTTCTAGATGTTATGTCTCTCTCTGTCCCCCAGATGGATAGGACAAACCCGTATGACTGGTGGCCTGAGGCTTTTTACAGGGACTCTAGCACGCCCCAGCCTCTCGTTGGTGTCACCTTGCCTCCTGGGTATGGGGCGGATCAGTAACTTGCAATTAGCTGTCCTGCCGGTCTCTGGAGCAAGGCATAAAGGACTGTTGTTCCCTCGGTGTTCCAGCTACGGGATCCTGCACCTCAGAAGGAGGCAGCCTGTGCAGGGCAGAACTCCTTCTGGTTTCCACTCCTTTTGCTATGACTTCTTTCTCACTCTCTACAATACAGTTCTCTATTCGTGTCCTTTCTTAGGAACTGCCACACGTGGGGCAGGCGCAGCTCTGTGTTCTTCTGTCTAGGCCTCTGACAGGATCCTACCCCTGTCAGGGACCAACTACCTGAGCGGAGCTCAGCTAGTAACTGCCTGAGCAAAGCTCAGCCAGCATCTGCCTAACTTCCTATCCAGACCACCAGTTTTACCTAATTGTGAAGAGTGCCCTAATAAATAGGAGCATAGCTCCCCCTGGTGGACTGCAGAATGAAATGTGTTGTATGCTTGTGGTACCTGGTTAAGAGATCTCTTTTATTGCCTCCAAACGTAACATCATTCCCCCTGGAGGAGAATGATATTACTGAAACGACCAGGACCATGGGGCGCTGCATCATCATCTTTCTTCCATCTCACAGATCTTCCTTACCTGATCTATCTATCACAATAAATGACATCACGCTTTCCACTGTACTGGAAGTCCGCTGCCTCAGAGTAACCCTTGACTCTGGCGTGTCCTTCAAACCGCACATCCAAGCTCTTTCCACCTCTTGTCACCTCCAGCTCAAAAACATTTCCAGAATCTGTCCTTTGCTACTCCTCCACTTCCCTCTCTGCAAATCTCTTCACTGGCTCCAATTCCCTCAGCGTATCCAGTTTAAATTACTAATACTGACCTATGTGAATATTTTTCTGCCCAATGATGACAGAAGTATTCTAGGAGGGATACCTTTATTGGCTAACCAGAAAATAATATGTTTGCAAGCTTTCAGTGCACAGTGGCTCCTTCTTCAGGCAAGATTACGTAATTCGTCATCATTGGGTAGAAAAATATTCACATCGATTTTTCTGGCTAACACGGTACCACAATACAATTTGTTATAGTACATCATAATACTGACCTACAAAGCCATCCATAACCTGTCTCCTCAATATATCTCTGAACTAATCTCCCGGTATCTTCCCTCACATAATCTCCGGTCCTCCCAAGACGTCCTTCTCTCCTCCACACTTATTCGCTCCTCACCTAATCGACTCCAAGACTTTTCCTGAATATCCCCCATCCTCTGGAATTCTCTGCCCCAACACGACCAATTATCAACCACATTTGGATACTTCAGATGGAACCTGAAAACCCACCTCTTCAGGAAAGTCTAGAGCCTGCACTGACCCCGCTGCCTCCTCATCACTACCGAAGCTACCGCCTCACCAACACTGGAGCTCCTGCAACCCTCAACCTATTGTCTCCATCCCCACCATCCTGTAGAATGTAAGCCCGCAAGGGCAGTGTCCTCGCCCCTCTGTATCAGTCTGTCATTGTTAGTTTGCTTACTGTAAGTGATGTCTGTAATTTGTATGTAACCTCTTCTCATTTACAGCACCATGGAATCAATGGTGCTATATAAATAAATAATAATAATACATTGACCAGGTCCTCCCGTGCAGTTCTGGGCTGATTCCTGGCCTTTGTCAGAATCATCTTTACCCAACAAGGTAAGATCTTACATCGAGCCCCAGACTGAGGAAGACTGACAGTCATCTCATGTGTCTTCTATTTTCTAATAATTGTGTCAACAGTTGTTGCCTTCTCATGAAGCTGATTGCCTATTCTCCTATAGTCCAGCCAAGCCTTGGGCAGGTCTACAATTTTGTCCCAAGTGTCCTTAGACAGCTCTTTGGTCTTGGCCATGCTGGAGCGGTTCGAGTGTAATTGATTGTGTAGACGGGTGTCTTTTACACAGGTAATGAGATCTAACATGTCCAAGTAATACAGGTAATGAGTGCAGAATAGGAGGCTTTTAAAATAAAAAAAAACTAACAGGTCTGTGAGAGCCAGAATTCTTGCTGGTTGGTAGGTGATCAAATAATTATTACATGCAATAAAATGCTAACTAATTATGTAAAACTCATACAATGCGATTTTCTGGATTATTTTTAGATTCTGTCTCTCGCAGGTGAAATGTACCTACGATAAATATTACAGACCTCTCCATTCTCTCTGTAGGTGGAAAAACTTGCAAAATCGTCAATGCATCAAAAACTTTTGTAGGAATGTTAGTATCCAACACCAGATACCAGCTCCCTGGAGGTGACATAGACCAAAGGAAGAGCATCCAGCAGGTAGTGATAGAGGCCACTCTATAGTCTTAGACTGCCACCTGCTGAATGTTCTTAGTACTGAGTGCTGTTCTGAGAGATAGGGGCTGTGATCAGTACTGAGTGTTACTCATCTTCAATGTGAATGCGCAGAGGTGTATCTAGGTTTTCTGGCATCTGGGGCAAGAATTCAGTTTGCCGTCCCCGCCCGCACATATGTGATTTGCACACTAAGGCCGGCGTCACACTTGCGAGTTTTACGGACGTAAGAGCGCAGAAACTACGTCCGTAAAACTCGCAAAAAATACAGCACAATTATTCTCTATGCCCCTGCTCCTATCTGCCGTTTTAAACTGATCCGTATTATACGGCTTTCTACGGCTGTAGAAAATCGCAGCATGCTGCGTTTGTCACCGTATTGCGCAAATAAAACGTCAATGAAAGTCAATGGAAGCCCCAAAATTACGGATTACACACAGACCAGCAGTGTGACTTGCGAGGAATACGCAGCGGTGTTGGAGAGAAAACCCGGCAATTCAATTACCGGCTTTTGCTTTCTCCTTCCTAAACCCGACATGATATGAGACCTGGTTTACATACACTAAACCATCTCATATCACCATTTTTTTTGCATATTCCACACTACTAATGTCAGTAGTGTGTATATGCAAAATTTGGCTGTTCTAGCTAGTAAAATAAGGGGTTAAATGGCGGAAAAAGTTGGCGTGGGCTCCCGCACAATTTTCTCCGCCAATGTAGTAAAGCCAGTGACTGAGGGCAGATATTAATAGCCTGGAGAGGGTCCACGGTTATTGCCTTCCCCCCTGGCTAAAAACATCTGCCCCCAGCCACCCCAGAAAAGGCACATCTGGAAGATGCGCCTATTCTGGCACTTGGCCACTCTCTTCCCATTCCCGAGTAGCGGTGGGATATGGGGTAATGAAGGGTTAATGCCACGTTGCTATTGTAAGGTGACATTAAGCCTAATTAATAATGGAGAGGCGTCAATTATGACACCTATCCATTATTAATCCAATACTAGTAAAGGGTTAAAAAAAAAACACACACATTATTAAAAAATAATTTATTGAAAAAATCACAAAGGCTGTTGTATTAATTTATTCTACTCTCAATCCACTCACTGAAGACCCTCGATCTGTAAATTAAAAAAAAATAATAAACCAACAATATCCATACCTTCCGAGGATTCTGTAAGGTCCAACGATGTAGATCCATCTGAAGGGGTTAAAATATTTTGCAGACACGAGCTTCGCTAATGCAGGCTGCTCATGTCTGCAATACCCCGGCGAATGAAGCTAAATATAGGTGAATGACCTATATTTAGCTTCATTTGCGGTGAGGCGCCCTCTGCTGGCTGTTCCTAGATCGTGGGAACTTTCCTAGAAAGATCCCTTGCTCGAGATCATAAGAGGGCGCCCTCTGCTGGTTGTCCTCATATGAACTCGAGCAAGGGAGCTTTCTAGGTAAGTTCCCACGATCTAGGAACAGCCAGCAGAGGGCGCCTCACCGCAAATGAAGCTAAATATAGGTCAATGACCTATATTTAGCTTCATTCTCCGGGGTTTTGCAGACATGAGCAGCCTGCATTAGTGGAGCTCGTGTCTGCAAAATATTTTAACCCCTTCAGATGGATCTACATCGTTGGACCTTACAGATCCTCGGAAGGTATGGATATTGTTGGTTTATTATTTTTTTTTAATTTACAGATCGAGGGTCTTCAGTGAGTGGATTGAGAGTAGAATAAATTAATACAACAGCCTTTGTGATTTTTTCAATAAATTATTTTTTAATAATGTGTGTGTGGTTTTTTTTTTAACCCTTTACTAGTATTGGATTAATAATGGATAGGTGTCATAATTGACGCCTCTCCATTATTAATTAGGCTTAATGTCACCTTACAATAGGAAGGTGGCATTAACCCTTCATTACCCCATTGTTGTGAATTCTGTGGTCAAGCTCCCTCCTGTGGTCATGAGTGGTACTTTGGCTGGTTCTGTCTATGAGCTTCCTCTGGTGGATGTGAGTGGGGCTGCGGCTTCTGAGTTTCCTTCCTCAGGTGACGAGGTTAAGTCATTAGGTGCTGCTCTATTTAACTCCACCTAGTTCTTTGTTCCTGGCCTCCAGTCAATGTTCCAGTATTGGTCTTGCTTTCTCCTGGATCGTTCTTGTGGCCTGTCTGCCCTGCATAAGCTAAGTTTTGCTTGTGTTACTTTTGTTTGCTATATTTTCTGTCCAGCTTGCTATATTGGTTTTTCTTGCTTGCTGGAAGCTCTGAGACGCAGAGGGAGCACCTCCGTACCGTTAGTCGGTGCGGAGGGTCTTTTTGCCCCCTCTGCCTGGTTGTTTGTAGGTTTTTGTGCTGACCGCAAAGCTATCTTTCCTATCCTCGGTCTGTTCAGTAAGTCGGGCCTCACTTTGCTAAAATCTATTTCATCTCTGTGTTTGTATTTTCATCTTAACTCACAGTCATTATATGTGGGGGGCTGCCTTTTCCTTTGGGGAATTTCTCTGAGGCAAGGTAGGCTTATTTTTCTATCTTCAGGGCTAGCTAGTTTCTCAGGCTGTGCCGAGTTGCATAGGGAGCGTTAGGCGCAATCTACGGCTACCTCTAGTGTGGTATTATAGGATTAGGGATTGCGGTCAGCAGAGTTCCCACGTCTCAGAGCTCGTCCTATGTTAGTAACTATCAGGTCACTTTGTGTGCTCTTAACCACTAGGTCCATTGTGGTTCTGAATCACGTGTTCATAACACCCCATATCCCACCGCTACATGGGAATGGGAAGAGAGTGGCCAAGTGCCAGAATAGGCGCATCTTCCAGATGTGCCTTTTCTGGGGTGGCTGGGGGCAGATGTTTTTAGCCAGGGGGGGGCCAATAACCATGGACCCTCTCCAGGCTATTAATATCTGCCCGCAGTCACTGGCTTTACTACTCCGGCGGAGAAAATTGTGCGGGAGCCCACGCCAATTTTTTCCGCCATTTAACCCCTTAATTTAATAGCTAGAACGGCCAAATTTTGCATATACACACTACTGACATTAGTAGTGTGGAATATGCAAAAAAAAATGGGGATATGAGATGGTTTACTGTATGTAAACCAGGTCTCATATCATGTCGGGTTTAGGAAGGAGAAAGCAAAAGCCGGTAATTGAATTATCGGCTTTCTGCTATCTCGCGCTGTATGAAGTAATAATATATATACATATATGTGTCTCCCTGACATTATAGAGAGAGAGAGAGAGAGAGAGAGAGACAGTATATATGTTTTTTTTTTTAACACATGGATCCCTTGTATAGCCGTATGTCGGTTTTGCAAGCCTGCGATAAAAACACGCAGTACGGATGCCATACGGATTACATACGGAGGATGCCATGCACAAAAAACGGTGACACACCCTGCCTACAGAGGAGCTACGGACCACTATTTTCGGGACTTTTCATACGCTGTGTGTGACGCCGGCCTAAGGCTGGAGACACACAAGCGAATTAAAAATCTGTCTGCTTTTGATGCAGGAGAGTCGGACGAGTGTAATGCGAGTGTCTTGTGCTTTTCATGTGAGTACAATCTGATTTTTTACACCTAGCATTCGATTTACATCCGACTGCAATGCGATTTTAACATGAGCATTTACATAGAGAAATTATTTACACATCATTTTCAAAGCAAATATTCTTCAAACATAGATCAGCAGATGACCGCACTATTACTGAAGATAATCTCTATATAAAGACCAACATGGATATTACCGCCATATGGTGACATACAGTGGTAGATACCAGTCCTACAGAACATATAACAGATCACTAAAAATGGTATGCACAACCCCAAATATAAAGACAATCGGTAGCTACATAAAGCAAAACACCTTTATTAAACACCTCAAAAAACATGTTAAAAACATTTAAAATCAAATATCCAAATCCCTATACCCACCATATCCCACAATAAATGACAGTCCCATAATACAATATGTTAACAGTAAACATATATCCTACCCTAGGTGCACCTAATCAAATGTGCTCTCCTGCAAAATGTGCCTATACAGGCCGCAAAGGACTTGACCACAATATGTCGGTATCCACTGCTAATAACCAGAAAATGCAACATCAATGCCATACATGGTCCTAGGATAAAAATGTGGTGGCATGCTATATAACAGCCGTGGATACAACCTGTCCTGCGTAAATTCTGGTATATGGAGATGCAGCGATGTCAAAAGGCACAGGGCACCACAGGGGTTAAATCCACATAGAGCCAGGGAACAAAAGAGCCCCAAAATGGCCCTGAGGTAGGAGGAGGATATGGTGGGAACGCACCCCACGCGTATCGCTGCCGCAGCAGCTTCGTCAGGGGAAGTGAAGCTAAAGGTGCAGCAGTGTGTGCTTAAATAATAAATCCAATAAGGTAAATTGCATACCGGTGTGGGAGAGAGAGAGGTAAAAGCCGGAAGACGCCGGCCATGCCATGACAACAGGAAAATAATCACAATGAACGGCGATCCTAGAGCGTCCAGAAGGTCACATGCGCACGCGCAAACCGCGGTGTCCGATAGGACCGCGTTGCGAACGCGCAGTGCCAGCCGGCTAGATGGACGCGTCATAGGACACAGGGCAAGGGGAGTGGAATAAAGCCCGAAGGCCGGACTGAACTAAAGAGGCCGACTAGATGGACACGTCATAGGACACAGAGCAGAGGAGGTGGGATAAAGACCAAAAGCCGGAGTAAGCTCCAAAAAGGGGGGGAGGAGAGGGGAAAACAACAGGTAAGGAGAGGGCAGAGAGAACATGGTGCAGCAAAACACGGAGGCACAAGATATCAACCCGCAGAATGCCGGGAGATATCACAATTATAAACGTATGCTAGAGATTAAAGGCAAAACCGCCAAAGGAGCCAAAAGGACACAAAAGGACAGGGCATGTGGAGCCACCCAGAGAACCTAAAAGGGAGGAAGGAATTATTGTTATTTTTGGCAAGTGCACAGGTATAAGTGCACATAAACACCTATACAGCAACCATATACGGTGTATAACAACATCAGGCAAAAAAAAACAAAAACAAAAAAAAAACACAAAAAAACAACAAAACAACAAAAAACAAAACACATATATAAGTATAAGTGTAAACAGACAAATGCCCCTCGAGTCCGTGAGTATATATACGGGTATTCTCTCAGTGCCGCTATGTAGATGTTTTTGGTCCCGAACTCATAGTCCCATAGTCGATGAAACCGACACCATCCAGGTCCATACGAAAAAAAAGGGCACTCTTCATCACAAAGCTCCTATCCGATTTGCCAATATCAAATGCGCATCCAAGCCCACGATCCATAATAGGAGTTTGCCATAGAATCCACATTATAGCTGTAAGAGCAAAATCTCTTCCGCATAAGATGTCCTTCCATTTGCCATAATGGCATACCGCACATCCACCCTCCAGGGTCCACTTCATTATCCAATGTGTCAGAGACCTCTGCATCCATGTTGGTCCCCACAGTAGACTTATAATTTCCATATCCCAATTCCCAGGGATGATCATCGCCCCTTTGGGTGCGTCCTCAGCCTTCCTGAATGGAGACAAATGCAAAATTAGATATGGGCACCAAATCCGAAGGGAACCAAATCAGACGTCCCAGAAACTAAAACTACCCCAATGAATCTACATGCCAACTATCCCAGGAACCCCGTAAAGAGCAGTTCCTCGTTTAGGCCCATGGGTGCGACCGCCTGAAGATCGAAAATCCACCTGGACTCAGCACGCAAGAGATAGTTAGATATATTGCCACCCCTTTCGCCACAGGACACCCGCTGTAATCCCACAACTTGCAAATCAGTGGGCGAACCCCTATGTTTCAGCAAAAAATGCGCCGCCACAGGAGTCAGGATTTTACCTTTGCCTTGGTCCATGGCCGCCAGGCGTATGGTTGATACGTGTTTTTGAAACCTCTTGCGTAGTTCTTGGGATGTTTGCCCTACGTAGATCATGTTACAAGGGCAAATTAGCACATAAATAACATTTCTGCTCCTGCAGTTAATGTAAGCCTTTAACGCATGTCTGCTGGAGTTCGTGGGGTGTACAAATGTGTCCCGGGTAGGCTTCATAAAGGGGCAGACATTACATTCCCCACAGGGGAATGATCCCTTGAGGACAATACCCCTATTAAGTTTAACCGTGGGCCTAGAGAAGTGGCTCCTGGTCAACAGCTGCCTCAGATTCGGGGCTCTTCTGGATGTTAATAGTGGCCTATTACTGATGATTTGTGTGGTTTGCACATCTGTTTGCAAAATCGGCCAATGTCTAGTGAGGATGTGTCTTACCTGCCCCCAGCTGTCATTATAGTCCGTGATGAACCTCGTCTGCGATTCTCGGGAACGACCCACAGGGATCAGAAGTGAGGCCTGATCATGTTGTCTTGCTCGCTGGAAAGCCATGGCAATCACTCGTTTGGGATAGCTCCTCTGTCTGAAACGGTCCGTCAGATCTCGAGCTCGTATCAGAAAGTCTTGATCCCGAGTACAATTACGTCTGATGCGTAAAAATTGTCCCGTCGGGACGCCCACCTTCGTGTGCCAGGGGTGAAAACTATTGAACTCCAAAAGGGCGTTTGTAGCAGTGGGCTTCCGGAAAAGATCCGTAACCAACTTGTTCCCTTGTACAAAAATTCTCAAATCCAGAAAGCTAATCGAACTGTTGGAAATAGAATGGGTTAAAAAGATATTATGGGGGTTGGAGTTGAGGCTGTGGATGAAATCAATACAACCCTCCCTGCTGCCCGACCAAATGAAGAATAGGTCATCGATATAGCGATGCCAGTTCCGGACATGATGTTGATATGCCAGGGATGGGTACACAAACACCTCCTCCCACCAACCTAAGAAGATGTTTGCATAGGTTGATGCACATTTCGCCCCCATCGCCACTCCCGCTGTCTGTAAATAAAATGTTCTATCAAACAAAAAATAGTTGTGATAAAGAACAAATTTGAGCAGATCCAACAGAAAAGAATCATGCCCCCGATCCGAGTGTGAAAGTTTGTCTAGGAAAAAAGTAACCGCATGCAGGCCATCACTATGCTTGATGTTGGAGTACAAGGACTCCACATCACAAGTTACCAGGTAGAATTCTCCCGGCAGTTCTATCCGTCCACAGACCTCAATGAAATGGGCAGAGTCCCTTATAAAGGAGGGCAAGGCCGTGACTATTGGCTGGAAGAAGAAGTCCAAATACTCACTTGCCCGCTCGCAGATACTGCCAATGCTAGAAACGATCGGCCTTCCTGGTGGTTTCTTCTCGTCTTTGTGTATCTTCGGCAACATATAAAATGTTGCCGTGACCGGATGTTCCACCCATAAATATTTTTTCTCTTGGGGCAAGATGATGCCAAAACGTAGCGTCCTGCCGTGGGATCTGAAGGTAATTTTTGGTAGCATCTGGGGTTAGTGAGTTGTCTATTGGCCTCCTCTAAGTATGCTTCAATTGACCACAGCACAACGTTGCCCCCCTTATCCGCCTCTTTAATCACAAATTCCTTGTTACTTTGTAAATCCCGCAAAGCCCGTTTTTCAGCAAGATTAAGGTTAGAGGATCTACCCACCTGTGTTGGCATTGCCAGAATGTCTCGTTTCACCAGCTCAAAAAATATCTTGATTGCGGGTACCAAGGAAAAGGAAGGCGTTTTAAGGGATCTATTTCTGCCCGGGAACTTTCTTCTGGTACACCCTGATTCGTTTTCCTCCAGTAAGGCTAGTAGATCTTGAAAGGCTTGGCGCTCATCCTCAGGTATTGATTGTAGAATATCCGTTTTTTTGTAGATAACCTGAAATGTGAGGTTCCTACAAAACAAATAGAGGTCCTTAACCAAAGTAAATTTGTCGGCCGTATGTGTGGGAGCAAAAGTTAGACCCCTCTTCAGGACAGCAAGTTCCACCGCAGTAAGTTCATATTTAGAAAGATTTATTACCTGAAGGGTGGATGTGGAGGCTCCAGAGATCTGTTCCATATCAGGGGGAGAGGAAGCTTGATTTATTTCCGTCTGGTTGAGTATTTGTGGGGATAAGTCGGATTGTGGTCCCTGTAACGCGTTATGCGTTTTCTTGTTCCCCCTCCGTCCCCTCCCACGCCTGGTCCGTGGTCTACCTCGCTTCCGGTGGAAGATAAAAAATCGTCACTAGAGCTTTCTTCACCACGAGGTAGGGAGGTGGATAGTGTGGCTGCTGTCACAGAGCCATGGCCATAAGTTCTAGTACGGCGTGGGTTACCCCTGTGCGTCCATCTATACACTGCATTTTGCTCAAAGTCAGTCTTGTCCCTAAGAAGTTTTTTACGCTTCCTGCTCGTCACCTCTACTTCATATTTGTCCAAGGTCTCTTTAAGTGTGGTCTTAAAGGTATGCACCTGTGTCCCTTCAAATGTATTCAATTTGGTTTCCAATTCTTTGATGGAAGTCTTGGTCGCTGTAAACAGGTCCCTGTCATGCTCCAATAATAGGTTGATAAGTATATTTGAACAGCATGTAAGGCCCTGTTCCCAAACCTGTTCAAATGATCCTGAGGGTTCCCAAGCAGGAAATATGGAAACCCTCAAACCACGAGGTATCAAGCCTGATTTCAAATACTCTTCTAGACTCCTCGTGTTCCACCAAAGTCTAATGCCTGTCTTGTGTGCCTTCATCAATTCTGAACACACAAAATAATAATATACAAATTACGCAAAAATATATGCGTGTGCTGCTCCCAAAGAACACCCCGGGACACGGGGCAACAACTAGCACAAGAGTAAAGATAGAAAGGGGCGCACCAATGTATAATGTCACAATAACCATCAAGGGGTGCAATACTTAGTCTACATATAGAACATGACAAAGGAAAAGAGAAAGGGTAGACTAAAAATGGTATGCACAACCCCAAATATAAAGACAATCGGTCCTCCCTTTTAGGTTCTCTGGGTGGCTCCACATGGCTCCACATGCCCTGTCCTTTTGTGTCCTTTTGTGTCCTTTTGGCTCCTTTGGCGGTTTTGCCTTTAATCTCTAGCATACGTTTATAATTGTGATATCTCCCGGCATTCTGCGGGTTGATATCTTGTGCCTCCGTGTTTTGCTGCACCATGTTCTCTCTGCCCTCTTCTTACCTGTTGTTTTCCCCTCTCCTCCCCCCCTTTTTGGAGCTTACTCCGGCTTTTGGTCTTTATCCCACCTCCTCTGCTCTGTGTCCTATGACGTGTCCATCTAGTCGGCCTCTTTAGTTCAGTCCAGCCTTCGGGCTTTATTCCACTCCCCTTGCCCTGTGTCCTATGACGCGTCCATCTAGCCGGCTGGCACTGCGCGTTCGCAACGCGGTCCTATCGGACACCGCGGTTTGCGCGTGCGCATGTGACCTTCTGGACGCTCTAGGATCGTCGTTCATTGTGATTGTTTTCCTGTTGTCATGGCATGGCCGGCGTCTTCCGGCTTTTACCTCTCTCTCTCCCACACCGGTATGCAATTTACCTTATTGGATTTATTATTTAAGCACACACTGCTGCACCTTTAGCTTCACTTCCCCTGACGAAGCTGCTGCGGCAGCGATACGCGTAGGGAGCGTTCCCACCATATCCTCCTCCTACCTCAGGGCCATTTTGGGGCTCTTTTGTTCCCTGGCTCTATGTGGATTTAACCCCTGTGGTGCCCTGTGCCTTTTGACATCGCTGCATCTCCATATACCAGAATTTACGCAGGACAGGTTGTATCCACGGCTGTTATATAGCATGCCACCACATTTTTATCCTAGGACCATGTATGGCATTGATGTTGCATTTTCTGGTTATTAGCAGTGGATACCGACATATTGTGGTCAAGTCCTTTGCGGCCTGTATAGGCACATTTTGCAGGAGAGCACATTTGATTAGGTGCACCTAGGGTAGGATATATGTTTACTGTTAACATATTGTATTATGGGACTGTCATTTATTGTGGGATATGGTGGGTATAGGGATTTGGATATTTGATTTTAAATGTTTTTAACATGTTTTTTGAGGTGTTTAATAAAGGTGTTTTGCTTTATGTAGCTACCGATTGTCTTTATATTTGGGGTTGTGCATACCATTTTTAGTCTACCCTTTCTCTTTTCCTTTGTCATGTTCTATATGTAGACTAAGTATTGCACCCCTTGATGGTTATTGTGACATTATACATTGGTGCGCCCCTTTCTATCTTTACTCATATAACAGATCACTGCACAGTTACAGATAATGACTTACTGCTGACGTCCTTTCTGATGACGATTGTTCATTTTTCCCATCTTTTCCATCTGGCCCAGACCAACATGACAACTTCTTCCAGCCAGGACTCGTCTGCAGAGAAAACAACAAAGACACATTTTACTTCTCAAATTCCAGCCATCACCATCTATTCCCAACCTGCACAAACTCCTCATCCTGCTGATACCCCAATACTGAGCCGCTGCTGCTGTATGTGTCCCTATTACTGTCCCTGATACCCCAATACTGAGCCGCTGCTGCCGTATGTGTCCCTATTACTGCCCCTGATACCCTAATACTGAGCCGCTGCTGCCGTATGTGTCCCTATTACTGCACCTTCTGTGTGGTTCTGTGTGCCCTCTAAATTCTAAAGCAACCCTCTATAATATAGTAATGCCGGGTGAAAGTGCCCTAGAAAACAGTGCCCATATTTTGCCCCTAGAAAGTAATAATGCCCTGTGTGCCCCATTGATAGTAACAGTAACCTGAATTCCCCTATACCAATAAGTGCCCACTTTACATTTAATAATATCCCGAGTCTCCCCCCTGTACAGCTCCCCTATACACAGTATGATGCTCTCTTATACACAGTATAATGCCCCTCACTGTATAGTACCACCCACACAGTATACTGACCCCTTAGTAGCCCCCAAACTGTTTGATGGCTCCAACACTGTATGATGACCCCCTCACTGTAATCTCCACACTGTACGATGGCCCCCTCACTGTAATCTCCACACTGTATGATGGCCCCCTAGATAGCCTCCATATAGTATAATGCACCAGATAGTCCTAAATGTAGTATAATGCACTCACCATAAGCCTCCATATAGTATAATGCACTCCCCATAGGCCTACTATATATTGTATAATGCACCCCCCATAGGCAGACTCTATAGCACAAGGCAGCCCCCATAAGCAGACTCTATAGCACAAGGCAGCACCCATAGGCAAACTCTATACTGTATAATGCATCTGCCATATGCAGACTCTATTGCACAAGGCAGCACCCATAGGCAGACTCTATAGCACAAGGCAGCACCCATAGGCAGACTCTGTAGTATCAGCAGCACTCCATAGGCAGACCCTTTAATATAAAGCAGCACCCCCATAGGCAGACCCTGTAGTATAAGACAGCACCCCCATAGGCAGACCCTGTAATATAAGGCAGCACCCCTATAGGCAGACCCTGTAGTATAAGGCAGCACCCTCATAGGCAGATCCTGTAGTATAAGGCAGCCCCCCCTTAAGCAGACCCTGTAGTGTAAGGCATCACCCCTATAGGCAGACCCTGTAATATAAGGCAGCACCCCCATAGGCAGACCCTGTAGTATAAGACAGCACCCCTATAGGCAGACCCTGTAGTATAGTATAAGACAGCACCCCTATAGGCAGACACTGTAATATAAGGCAGCACCCATATAGGCAGACACTGTAATATAAGGCAGCACCCCTATAGGCAGACTCTATAATATGAGGCAGCACACCCATAGACAGACCCTGTAATACAAGGCAGCACCCCTATAAGCAGATCCCGTAATATAAGGCAGCACCCCTATTGGCAGATCCTGTAATATAAGGCAGCACCTGTCATGATTCCAATGGCAGGGAATCACAAAAGGACAAGCACCAACGAGCTCTAGGGTGATGGAACCTGAGCTGACCGCGACCCTAAACCTGAACACACAAATAACAATAGCCGGGGAACGTGCCTACGTTGATCCTAGACGTCTCGCACCAGCCGAAGATCTAACTTCCCCTATTAGAAGAAACACAGACCTCTCTTGCCTCCAGAGAAATACCCCACAGAAATAGCAGCCCCCCACATATAATGACGGTGAAATGAGAGGAAGGCACATACACAGTATGAAATCAGATTCAGCAAAATGAGGCCCGCTAAAACTAGATAGCAGAGGATACAAAAGTAAACTGCGCGGTCAGCAAAAAACCCTTCAAAAAACCATCCTGTAATTACTTGAACTCATGTTCCAACTCATGGAACATGAGGAGCAATTACAGCCCGCTAGAGCAACCAGCAGCAAAGAAACAATTATATGCAAGCTGGACAAGACAAAAATAAATCAAAACGTGGAACAAGAAAATCAAAAACTTAGCTTGTCCTGAAGATTATTGAAGCCAGAAGCTGAGGTAACAAAACACTCTGATAACCTTGATAGCCGGCGGGGAAATGACAAGAAAGCCCGGTTAAATAGGAAACTCCCAAATCCTAATAGAACAGGTGGACACCAGAGACAGCAGAACACAAATTACCCAGTACCATCAGTAACCACCAGAGGGAGCCCAAAAACAGAACTCGCAACAGTACCCCCCCTTGAGGAGGGGTCACCGAACCCTCACGAGAACCACCAGGGCGACCAGGATGAGCCCTATGAAAAGTGTGGACCAAATCATCAGCATGAACATCAGAGGCAACCACCCAAGAATTATCCTCCTGACCATAACCCTTCCACTTGACCAAATATTGGAGTTTCCGTCTGGAAACACGAGAATCCAAGATCTTCTCCACAACATACTCCAATTCTCCCTCCACCAGCACCGGAGCAGGAGGCTCAGGCGAAGGAACAACAGGTACCTCATACCTCCGCAACAACGACCGATGGAACACATTATGAATAGCAAACGATGCCGGGAGATCCAAACGAAACGACACAGGGTTAAGAATTTCCAAGATCCTATAAGGACCGATGAACCGAGGCTTGAACTTAGGAGAAGAGACCTTCATAGGAACAAAACGAGAAGACAACCACACCAAGTCCCCAACACGAAGTCGAGGTCCCACGCGGCGACGGCGATTAGCAAACTGCTGAGCCTTCTCCTGGGACAACTTCAAATTGTCCACCACATGACTCCAAATCCGATGCAACCTATCCACGACCATGTCCACTCCAGGACAATCAGAAGGCTCCACCTGACCAGAGGAAAAACGAGGATGAAACCCCGAATTACAAAAGAAAGGAGAAACCAAGGTAGCAGAACTAGCCCGATTATTAAGGGCAAACTCGGCCAGCGGCAAAAAGGTAACCCAGTCATCCTGATCAGCAGAAACAAAACACCTCAAATAAGTTTCCAAGGTCTGATTAGTTCGCTCCGTCTGGCCATTCATCTGAGGGTGGAATGCAGACGAAAAGGACAAATCAATGTCCATCTTAGCACAGAATGTCCGCCAAAATCTAGACACAAACTGGGATCCCCTGTCAGAAACGATGTTCTCCGGAATCCCATGCAAACGAACCACGTTCTGGAAAAACAGAGGGACCAACTCAGAGGAGGAAGGCAACTTAGGCAAGGGTACAAGATGAACCATTTTAGAAAAGCGGTCACACACAACCCAGATGACGGACATTTTTTGAGAGACAGGGAGATCCGAAATAAAGTCCATGGAAATGTGCGTCCAAGGCCTCTTCGGGATAGGCAAAGGTGACAACAATCCACTGGCTCGAGAACAGCAAGGCTTAGCCCGAGCACAAACCTCACAGGACTGCACAAAAGAACGCACATCCCTAGACAAGGAAGGCCACCAAAAAGACCTGGCCACCAAGTCTCTAGTACCAAATATTCCAGGATGACCTGCCAACGCAGAAGAATGGACCTCAGAGATGACTCTACTGGTCCAGCTATCCGGAACAAACAGTCTCTCAGGCGGACAACGATCAGGTTTACCCGCCTGAAACTCCTGCAAAGCACGTCGCAAGTCTGGGAATACGGCCGACAAAATCACCCCATCCCTAAGGATACCAGTGGGCTCAGAATTTCCAGGGGAGTCAGGCACAAAACTCCTAGAAAGAGCATCCGCCTTCACATTCTTTGAACCTGGCAGGTATGAAACCACAAAATTGAAACGAGAGAAAAACAGTGACCAACGAGCCTGTCTAGGATTCAGACGCCTGGCAGACTCAAGGTAAATCAGATTTTTGTGATCAGTCAAGACCACCACACGATGTCTAGCACCCTCCAGCCAATGACGCCACTCCTCAAATGCCCACTTCATGGCCAAAAGTTCCCGATTACCCACATCATAATTCCGCTCAGCGGGCGAAAATTTTCTAGAAAAGAACGCACATGGCTTCATCACCGAGCAATCGGAGCTTCTCTGTGACAAAACCGCCCCCGCTCCAATCTCGGAAGCATCAACCTCAACTTGGAAAGGAAGCGAAACATCAGGCTGACGCAACACAGGAGCAGAAGAAAACCGGCGTTTAAGTTCCTGAAAGGCCTCCATAGCCGCAGGAGACCAATCAGCAACATCAGCACCCTTCTTAGTCAAATCCGTCAAAGGCTTAACAACACTAGAAAAATTAGTTATAAAACGACGATAGAAATTAGCAAAGCCCAAGAACTTCTGCAAACTCTTAAGAGATGCAGGCTGCGTCCAGTCACAAATAGCCCGAACCTTGACGGGATCCATCTCAATAGTAGAAGGGGAAAAAATATACCCCAAGAAAGAAATCTTCTGGACTCCAAAGAGACACTTTGAGCCCTTTACAAACAAGGAATTAGCCCGCAGGACCTGAAACACCTTCCTGACCTGCTGAACATGAGACTCCCAGTCATCAGAAAAAAACAAAATATCATCCAAATACACAATCATAAATTTATCCAGATATTCACGGAAAATATCGTGCATAAAGGACTGGAAGACTGAAGGAGCATTAGAAAGTCCGAAAGGCATTACCAAATACTCAAAATGGCCCTCAGGCGTATTAAATGCGGTTTTCCACTCATCACCTTGCTTTATTCGTATAAGATTATACGCACCCCGGAGATCAATCTTAGTGAACCATTTAGCCCCCTTAATGCGAGCAAACAAATCAGTCAACAAAGGCAAAGGATACTGATATTTTACGGTAATCTTATTCAAAAGACGATAATCTATACAAGGTCTCAAGGACCCATCTTTCTTGGCCACGAAAAAAAAACCTGCTCCCAAAGGGGACGAAGATGGACGGATATGTCCCTTTTCCAAGGACTCCTTAACATAATCCCGCATAGCAGTATGCTCTGGCACTGACAGATTGAACAAACGACCTTTAGGAAATTTACTACCAGGAATTAAATCTATCGCACAATCGCAATCCCTGTGAGGAGGAAGCGAACTGAGCTTAGGCTCCTCAAAAACATCCCGATAATCCGACAAAAATACAGGAACCTCAGAAGGAGTAGATGAAGCGATAGAAATCGGAGGTGCATCATCATGAACCCCCTGACATCCCCAGCTTAACACAGACATTGTTTTCCAGTCAAGGACTGGATTATGAGTTTGTAACCATGGCAGACCAAGTACTAGAACATCATGTAAATTATACAACACCAGGAAGCGAATCACCTCCTGATGAACGGGAGTCATACGCATGGTCACTTGTGTCCAGTACTGAGGTTTATTCATAGCTAAAGGTGTAGAGTCAATTCCCTTCAAAGGAATAGGGACTTCCAGAGGCTCAAGACTAAACCCACATCGCTTGGCAAATGACCAATCCATAAGACTCAGGGCAGCGCCTGAATCTACATAGGCATCGACGGAAATGGATGATAATGAGCAAATCAGAGTCACAGACAGAATGAACTTAGACTGAAACGTACTAATGGCAAGACTTATCAACCTTTTTTGTGCGTTTAGAGCATGCTGATATAACATGAGCTGAATCACCACAATAAAAGCACAACCCATTTTTCCGCCTATAGTTTTGCCGTTCACTTATAGACTGAACTCTATCACATTGCATTGTCTCAAGTGCCTGTTCAGAAGACACCGCCAAATGGTGCACAGGTTTGCGCTCCCGTAAACGCCGATCAATCTGAATAGCCATAGTCATAGACTCATTCAGACCCGTAGGCGCAGGGAACCCCACCATAACATCTTTAATGGCCTCAGAAAGGCCACCTCTGAACTTTGCAGCCAGGGCGCACTCATTCTACTGAGTAAGCACTGACCATTTCCGAAATTTTTGACAATATATTTCTGCTTCATCTTGCCCCAGAGAGAGAGCTAATAAAGCTTTTTCAGCCTGAATCTCTTGGTTAGGTTCCTCATAGAGCAAACCCAATGCCAGAAAAAACGCATCCACATTAAGCAACGCAGGATCCCCTGGTGCCAATGCAAATGCCCAATTTTGAGGGTCACCCCGCAGGAAAGATATAATAATCTTAACCTGCTGAGCAGGGTCTCCAGAAGAGCGAGATTTCAAAGAAAGGAACAGCTTGCAATTGTTCCTAAAATTCAGAAAACTAGATCTATCTCCAGCAAAGAACTCTGGAATAGGAATTCTAGGTTCAGACATAGGAGCATGTACAACAAAATCTTGTATATTTTGAACCTTAGCAGCAAGATTATTCAAGCTGGAAGCTAAACTCTGGACGTCCATGATAAACAGCTAAGGTCAGAGCCATTCAAGGATTAAGAGGAGGAAAAAAAAAAAAAAAAAACAGCCAGGCTGCAATTAGGGCTAGGCAGCAACCTCAGAGGAGAGAAAAAAAAAAAAAAAAACTTCCTCAGACTACTTTTCCTCCTACTTCAGCCCAAACATTTTGTGGCCGGCTATACTGTCATGATTCCAATGGCAGGGAATCACAAAAGGACAAGCACCAACGAGCTCTAGGGTGATGGAACCTGAGCTGACCGCGACCCTAAACCTGAACACACAAATAACAATAGCCGGGGAACGTGCCTACGTTGATCCTAGACGTCTCGCACCAGCCGAAGATCTAACTTCCCCTATTAGAAGAAACACAGACCTCTCTTGCCTCCAGAGAAATACCCCACAGAAATAGCAGCCCCCCACATATAATGACGGTGAAATGAGAGGAAGGCACATACACAGTATGAAATCAGATTCAGCAAAATGAGGCCCGCTAAAACTAGATAGCAGAGGATACAAAAGTAAACTGCGCGGTCAGCAAAAAACCCTTCAAAAAACCATCCTGTAATTACTTGAACTCATGTTCCAACTCATGGAACATGAGGAGCAATTACAGCCCGCTAGAGCAACCAGCAGCAAAGAAACAATTATATGCAAGCTGGACAAGACAAAAATAAATCAAAACGTGGAACAAGAAAATCAAAAACTTAGCTTGTCCTGAAGATTATTGAAGCCAGAAGCTGAGGTAACAAAACACTCTGATAACCTTGATAGCCGGCGGGGAAATGACAAGAAAGCCCGGTTAAATAGGAAACTCCCAAATCCTAATAGAACAGGTGGACACCAGAGACAGCAGAACACAAATTACCCAGTACCATCAGTAACCACCAGAGGGAGCCCAAAAACAGAACTCGCAACAGTACCCCCCCCTTGAGGAGGGGTCACCGAACCCTCACGAGAACCACCAGGGCGACCAGGATGAGCCCTATGAAAAGTGTGGACCAAATCATCAGCATGAACATCAGAGGCAACCACCCAAGAATTATCCTCCTGACCATAACCCTTCCACTTGACCAAATATTGGAGTTTCCGTCTGGAAACACGAGAATCCAAGATCTTCTCCACAACATACTCCAATTCTCCCTCCACCAGCACCGGAGCAGGAGGCTCAGGCGAAGGAACAACAGGTACCTCATACCTCCGCAACAACGACCGATGGAACACATTATGAATAGCAAACGATGCCGGGAGATCCAAACGAAACGACACAGGGTTAAGAATTTCCAAGATCCTATAAGGACCGATGAACCGAGGCTTGAACTTAGGAGAAGAGACCTTCATAGGAACAAAACGAGAAGACAACCACACCAAGTCCCCAACACGAAGTCGAGGTCCCACGCGGCGACGGCGATTAGCAAACTGCTGAGCCTTCTCCTGGGACAACTTCAAATTGTCCACCACATGACTCCAAATCCGATGCAACCTATCCACGACCATGTCCACTCCAGGACAATCAGAAGGCTCCACCTGACCAGAGGAAAAACGAGGATGAAACCCCGAATTACAAAAGAAAGGAGAAACCAAGGTAGCAGAACTAGCCCGATTATTAAGGGCAAACTCGGCCAGCGGCAAAAAGGTAACCCAGTCATCCTGATCAGCAGAAACAAAACACCTCAAATAAGTTTCCAAGGTCTGATTAGTTCGCTCCGTCTGGCCATCCATCTGAGGGTGGAATGCAGACGAAAAGGACAAATCAATGTCCATCTTAGCACAGAATGTCCGCCAAAATCTAGACACAAACTGGGATCCCCTGTCAGAAACGATGTTCTCCGGAATCCCATGCAAACGAACCACGTTCTGGAAAAACAGAGGGACCAACTCAGAGGAGGAAGGCAACTTAGGCAAGGGTACAAGATGAACCATTTTAGAAAAGCGGTCACACACAACCCAGATGACGGACATTTTTTGAGAGACAGGGAGATCCGAAATAAAGTCCATGGAAATGTGCGTCCAAGGCCTCTTCGGGATAGGCAAAGGTGACAACAATCCACTGGCTCGAGAACAGCAAGGCTTAGCCCGAGCACAAACCTCACAGGACTGCACAAAAGAACGCACATCCCTAGACAAGGAAGGCCACCAAAAAGACCTGGCCACCAAGTCTCTAGTACCAAATATTCCGGGATGACCTGCCAACGCAGAAGAATGGACCTCAGAGATGACTCTACTGGTCCAGCTATCCGGAACAAACAGTCTCTCAGGCGGACAACGATCAGGTTTACCCGCCTGAAACTCCTGCAAAGCACGTCGCAAGTCTGGGAATACGGCCGACAAAATCACCCCATCCCTAAGGATACCAGTGGGCTCAGAATTTCCAGGGGAGTCAGGCACAAAACTCCTAGAAAGAGCATCCGCCTTCACATTCTTTGAACCTGGCAGGTATGAAACCACAAAATTGAAACGAGAGAAAAACAGTGACCAACGAGCCTGTCTAGGATTCAGACGCCTGGCAGACTCAAGGTAAATCAGATTTTTGTGATCAGTCAAGACCACCACACGATGTCTAGCACCCTCCAGCCAATGACGCCACTCCTCAAATGCCCACTTCATGGCCAAAAGTTCCCGATTACCCACATCATAATTCCGCTCAGCGGGCGAAAATTTTCTAGAAAAGAACGCACATGGCTTCATCACCGAGCAATCGGAGCTTCTCTGTGACAAAACCGCCCCCGCTCCAATCTCGGAAGCATCAACCTCAACTTGGAAAGGAAGCGAAACATCAGGCTGACGCAACACAGGAGCAGAAGAAAACCGGCGTTTAAGTTCCTGAAAGGCCTCCATAGCCGCAGGAGACCAATCAGCAACATCAGCACCCTTCTTAGTCAAATCCGTCAAAGGCTTAACAACACTAGAAAAATTAGTTATAAAACGACGATAGAAATTAGCAAAGCCCAAGAACTTCTGCAAACTCTTAAGAGATGCAGGCTGCGTCCAGTCACAAATAGCCCGAACCTTGACGGGATCCATCTCAATAGTAGAAGGGGAAAAAATATACCCCAAGAAAGAAATCTTCTGGACTCCAAAGAGACACTTTGAGCCCTTTACAAACAAGGAATTAGCCCGCAGGACCTGAAACACCTTCCTGACCTGCTGAACATGAGACTCCCAGTCATCAGAAAAAAACAAAATATCATCCAAATACACAATCATAAATTTATCCAGATATTCACGGAAAATATCGTGCATAAAGGACTGGAAGACTGAAGGAGCATTAGAAAGTCCGAAAGGCATTACCAAATACTCAAAATGGCCCTCAGGCGTATTAAATGCGGTTTTCCACTCATCACCTTGCTTTATTCGTATAAGATTATACGCACCCCGGAGATCAATCTTAGTGAACCATTTAGCCCCCTTAATGCGAGCAAACAAATCAGTCAACAAAGGCAAAGGATACTGATATTTTACGGTAATCTTATTCAAAAGACGATAATCTATACAAGGTCTCAAGGACCCATCTTTCTTGGCCACGAAAAAAAAACCTGCTCCCAAAGGGGACGAAGATGGACGGATATGTCCCTTTTCCAAGGACTCCTTAACATAATCCCGCATAGCAGTATGCTCTGGCACTGACAGATTGAACAAATGACCTTTAGGAAATTTACTACCAGGAATTAAATCTATCGCACAATCGCAATCCCTGTGAGGAGGAAGCGAACTGAGCTTAGGCTCCTCAAAAACATCCCGATAATCCGACAAAAATACAGGAACCTCAGAAGGAGTAGATGAAGCGATAGAAATCGGAGGTGCATCATCATGAACCCCCTGACATCCCCAGCTTAACACAGACATTGTTTTCCAGTCAAGGACTGGATTATGAGTTTGTAACCATGGCAGACCAAGTACTAGAACATCATGTAAATTATACAACACCAGGAAGCGAATCACCTCCTGATGAACGGGAGTCATATGCATGGTCACTTGTGTGGTACTGAGGTTTATTCATGAGTCATACGCATGGTCACTTGTGTGGTACTGAGGTTTATTCATAGCTAAAGGTGTAGAGTCAATTCCCTTCAAAGGAATAGGGACTTCCAGAGGCTCAAGACTAAACCCACATCGCTTGGCAAATGACCAATCCATAAGACTCAGGGCAGCGCCTGAATCTACATAGGCATCGACGGAAATGGATGATAATGAGCAAATCAGAGTCACAGACAGAATGAACTTAGACTGAAACGTACTAATGGCAACAGACTTATCAACCTTTTTTGTGCGTTTAGAGCATGCTGATATAACATGAGCTGAATCACCACAATAAAAGCACAACCCATTTTTCCGCCTATAGTTTTGCCGTTCACTTCTAGACTGAACTCTATCACATTGCATTGTCTCAAGTGCCTGTTCAGAAGACACCGCCAAATGGTGCACAGGTTTGCGCTCCCGTAAACGCCGATCAATCTGAATAGCCATAGTCATAGACTCATTCAGACCCGTAGGCGCAGGGAACCCCACCATAACATCTTTAATGGCCTCAGAAAGGCCATCTCTGAACTTTGCAGCCAGGGCGCACTCATTCCACTGAGTAAGCACTGACCATTTCCGAAATTTTTGACAATATATTTCTGCTTCATCTTGCCCCAGAGAGAGAGCTAATAAAGCTTTTTCAGCCTGAATCTCTTGGTTAGGTTCCTCATAGAGCAAACCCAATGCCAGAAAAAACGCATCCACATTAAGCAACGCAGGATCCCCTGGTGCCAATGCAAATGCCCAATTTTGAGGGTCACCCCGCAGGAAAGATATAATAATCTTAACCTGCTGAGCAGGGTCTCCAGAAGAGCGAGATTTCAAAGAAAGGAACAGCTTGCAATTGTTCCTAAAATTCAGAAAACTAGATCTATCTCCAGCAAAGAACTCTGGAATAGGAATTCTAGGTTCAGACATAGGAGCATGTACAACAAAATCTTGTATATTTTGAACCTTAGCAGCAAGATTATTCAAGCTGGAAGCTAAACTCTGGACGTCCATGATAAACAGCTAAGGTCAGAGCCATTCAAGGATTAAGAGGAGGAAAAAAAAAAAAAAAAAACAGCCAGGCTGCAATTAGGGCTAGGCAGCAACCTCAGAGGAGAGAAAAAAAAAAAAAAAAAACTTCCTCAGACTACTTTTCCTCCTACTTCAGCCCAAACATTTTGTGGCCGGCTATACTGTCATGATTCCAATGGCAGGGAATCACAAAAGGACAAGCACCAACGAGCTCTAGGGTGATGGAACCTGAGCTGACCGCGACCCTAAACCTGAACACACAAATAACAATAGCCGGGGAACGTGCCTACGTTGATCCTAGACGTCTCGCACCAGCCGAAGATCTAACTTCCCCTATTAGAAGAAACACAGACCTCTCTTGCCTCCAGAGAAATACCCCACAGAAATAGCAGCCCCCCACATATAATGACGGTGAAATGAGAGGAAGGCACATACACAGTATGAAATCAGATTCAGCAAAATGAGGCCCGCTAAAACTAGATAGCAGAGGATACAAAAGTAAACTGCGCGGTCAGCAAAAAACCCTTCAAAAAACCATCCTGTAATTACTTGAACTCATGTTCCAACTCATGGAACATGAGGAGCAATTACAGCCCGCTAGAGCAACCAGCAGCAAAGAAACAATTATATGCAAGCTGGACAAGACAAAAATAAATCAAAACGTGGAACAAGAAAATCAAAAACTTAGCTTGTCCTGAAGATTATTGAAGCCAGAAGCTGAGGTAACAAAACACTCTGATAACCTTGATAGCCGGCGGGGAAATGACAAGAAAGCCCGGTTAAATAGGAAACTCCCAAATCCTAATAGAACAGGTGGACACCAGAGACAGCAGAACACAAATTACCCAGTACCATCAGTAACCACCAGAGGGAGCCCAAAAACAGAACTCGCAACAGTACCCCCCCCTTGAGGAGGGGTCACCGAACCCTCACGAGAACCACCAGGGCGACCAGGATGAGCCCTATGAAAAGCGTGGACCAAATCATCAGCATGAACATCAGAGGCAACCACCCAAGAATTATCCTCCTGACCATAACCCTTCCACTTGACCAAATATTGGCGTTTCCGTCTGGAAACACGAGAATCCAAGATCTTCTCCACAACATACTCCAATTCTCCCTCCACCAGCACCGGAGCAGGAGGCTCAGGCGAAGGAACAACAGGTACCTCATACCTCCGCAACAACGACCGATGGAACACATTATGAATAGCAAACGATGCCGGGAGATCCAAACGAAACGACACAGGGTTAAGAATTTCCAAGATCCTATAAGGACCGATGAACCGAGGCTTGAACTTAGGAGAAGAGACCTTCATAGGAACAAAACGAGAAGACAACCACACCAAGTCCCCAACACGAAGTCGAGGTCCCACGCGGCGACGGCGATTAGCAAACTGCTGAGCCTTCTCCTGGGACAACTTCAAATTGTCCACCACATGACTCCAAATCCGATGCAACCTATCCACGACCATGTCCACTCCAGGACAATCAGAAGGCTCCACCTGACCAGAGGAAAAACGAGGATGAAACCCCGAATTACAAAAGAAAGGAGAAACCAAGGTAGCAGAACTAGCCCGATTATTAAGGGCAAACTCGGCCAGCGGCAAAAAGGTAACCCAGTCATCCTGATCAGCAGAAACAAAACACCTCAAATAAGTTTCCAAGGTCTGATTAGTTCGCTCCGTCTGGCCATTCATCTGAGGGTGGAATGCAGACGAAAAGGACAAATCAATGTCCATCTTAGCACAGAATGTCCGCCAAAATCTAGACACAAACTGGGATCCCCTGTCAGAAACGATGTTCTCCGGAATCCCATGCAAACGAACCACGTTCTGGAAAAACAGAGGGACCAACTCAGAGGAGGAAGGCAACTTAGGCAAGGGTACAAGATGAACCATTTTAGAAAAGCGGTCACACACAACCCAGATGACGGACATTTTTTGAGAGACAGGGAGATCCGAAATAAAGTCCATGGAAATGTGCGTCCAAGGCCTCTTCGGGATAGGCAAAGGTGACAACAATCCACTGGCTCGAGAACAGCAAGGCTTAGCCCGAGCACAAACCTCACAGGACTGCACAAAAGAACGCACATCCCTAGACAAGGAAGGCCACCAAAAAGACCTGGCCACCAAGTCTCTAGTACCAAATATTCCAGGATGACCTGCCAACGCAGAAGAATGGACCTCAGAGATGACTCTACTGGTCCAGCTATCCGGAACAAACAGTCTCTCAGGCGGACAACGATCAGGTTTACCCGCCTGAAACTCCTGCAAAGCACGTCGCAAGTCTGGGAATACGGCCGACAAAATCACCCCATCCCTAAGGATACCAGTGGGCTCAGAATTTCCAGGGGAGTCAGGCACAAAACTCCTAGAAAGAGCATCCGCCTTCACATTCTTTGAACCTGGCAGGTATGAAACCACAAAATTGAAACGAGAGAAAAACAGTGACCAACGAGCCTGTCTAGGATTCAGACGCCTGGCAGACTCAAGGTAAATCAGATTTTTGTGATCAGTCAAGACCACCACACGATGTCTAGCACCCTCCAGCCAATGACGCCACTCCTCAAATGCCCACTTCATGGCCAAAAGTTCCCGATTACCCACATCATAATTCCGCTCAGCGGGCGAAAATTTTCTAGAAAAGAACGCACATGGCTTCATCACCGATCAATCGGAGCTTCTCTGTGACAAAACCGCCCCCGCTCCAATCTCGGAAGCATCAACCTCAACTTGGAAAGGAAGCGAAACATCAGGCTGACGCAACACAGGAGCAGAAGAAAACCGGCGTTTAAGTTCCTGAAAGGCCTCCATAGCCGCAGGAGACCAATCAGCAACATCAGCACCCTTCTTAGTCAAATCCGTCAAAGGCTTAACAACACTAGAAAAATTAGTTATAAAACGACGATAGAAATTAGCAAAGCCCAAGAACTTCTGCAAACTCTTAAGAGATGCAGGCTGCGTCCAGTCACAAATAGCCCGAACCTTGACGGGATCCATCTCAATAGTAGAAGGGGAAAAAATATACCCCAAGAAAGAAATCTTCTGGACTCCAAAGAGACACTTTGAGCCCTTTACAAACAAGGAATTAGCCCGCAGGACCTGAAACACCTTCCTGACCTGCTGAACATGAGACTCCCAGTCATCAGAAAAAAACAAAATATCATCCAAATACACAATCATAAATTTATCCAGATATTCACGGAAAATATCGTGCATAAAGGACTGGAAGACTGAAGGAGCATTAGAAAGTCCGAAAGGCATTACCAAATACTCAAAATGGCCCTCAGGCGTATTAAATGCGGTTTTCCACTCATCACCTTGCTTTATTCGTATAAGATTATACGCACCCCGGAGATCAATCTTAGTGAACCATTTAGCCCCCTTAATGCGAGCAAACAAATCAGTCAACAAAGGCAAAGGATACTGATATTTTACGGTAATCTTATTCAAAAGACGATAATCTATACAAGGTCTCAAGGACCCATCTTTCTTGGCCACGAAAAAAAAACCTGCTCCCAAAGGGGACGAAGATGGACGGATATGTCCCTTTTCCAAGGACTCCTTAACATAATCCCGCATAGCAGTATGCTCTGGCACTGACAGATTGAACAAACGACCTTTAGGAAATTTACTACCAGGAATTAAATCTATCGCACAATCGCAATCCCTGTGAGGAGGAAGCGAACTGAGCTTAGGCTCCTCAAAAACATCCCGATAATCCGACAAAAATACAGGAACCTCAGAAGGAGTAGATGAAGCGATAGAAATCGGAGGTGCATCATCATGAACCCCCTGACATCCCCAGCTTAACACAGACATTGTTTTCCAGTCAAGGACTGGATTATGAGTTTGTAACCATGGCAGACCAAGTACTAGAACATCATGTAAATTATACAACACCAGGAAGCGAATCACCTCCTGATGAACGGGAGTCATACGCATGGTCACTTGTGTCCAGTACTGAGGTTTATTCATAGCTAAAGGTGTAGAGTCAATTCCCTTCAAAGGAATAGGGACTTCCAGAGGCTCAAGACTAAACCCACATCGCTTGGCAAATGACCAATCCATAAGACTCAGGGCAGCGCCTGAATCTACATAGGCATCGACGGAAATGGATGATAATGAGCAAATCAGAGTCACAGACAGAATGAACTTAGACTGAAACGTACTAATGGCAACAGACTTATCAACCTTTTTTGTGCGTTTAGAGCATGCTGATATAACATGAGCTGAATCACCACAATAAAAGCACAACCCATTTTTCCGCCTATAGTTTTGCCGTTCACTTCTAGACTGAACTCTATCACATTGCATTGTCTCAAGTGCCTGTTCAGAAGACACCGCCAAATGGTGCACAGGTTTGCGCTCCCGTAAACGCCGATCAATCTGAATAGCCATAGTCATAGACTCATTCAGACCCGTAGGCGCAGGGAACCCCACCATAACATCTTTAATGGCCTCAGAAAGGCCATCTCTGAACTTTGCAGCCAGGGCGCACTCATTCCACTGAGTAAGCACTGACCATTTCCGAAATTTTTGACAATATATTTCTGCTTCATCTTGCCCCAGAGAGAGAGCTAATAAAGCTTTTTCAGCCTGAATCTCTTGGTTAGGTTCCTCATAGAGCAAACCCAATGCCAGAAAAAACGCATCCACATTAACCCCTTCATGACCCAGCCTATTTTGACCTTAAAGACCTTGCCGTTTTTTGCAATTCTGACCAGTGTCCCTTCATGAGGTAATAACTCAGGAACGCTTCAATGGATCCTAGCGGTTCTGAGATTGTTTTTTCGTGACATATTGGGCTTCATGTTAGTGGTAAATTTAGGTCAATAAATTCTGTGTTTATTTGTGATAAAAACGGAAATTTGGCGAAAATTTTGAAAATTTCGCAATTTTCACATTTTGAATTTTTATTCTGTTAAACCAGAGAGTTATGTGACACAAAATAGTTAATAAATAACATTTCCCACACGTCTACTTTACATCAGCACAATTTTGGAAACAAAATTTTTTTTTGCTAGGAAGTTATAAGGGTTAAAATTTGACCAGCGATTTCTCATTTTTACAACGAAATTTACAAAACCATTTTTTTTAGGGACCACCTCACATTTGAAGTCAGTTTGAGGGGTCTATATGGCTGAAAATACCCAAAAGTGACACCATTCTAAAAACTGCACCCCTCAAGGTGCACAAAACCACATTCAAGAAGTTTATTAACCCTTCAGGTGCTTCACAGCAGCAGAAGCAACATGGAAGGAAAAAATGAACATTTAACTTTTTAGTCACAAAAATGATTTTTCAGCAACAATTTTTTTATTTTCCCAATGGTAAAAGGAGAAACTGAACCACGTACGTTGTTGTCCAATTTGTCCTGAGTACGCTGATACCTCATATGTGGGGGTAAACCACTGTTTGGGCGCACGGCAGGGCTTGGAAGGGAAGGAGCGCCATTTGACTTTTTGAATGAAAAATTGGCTGCACTCTTTAGCGGACACCATGTCACATTTGGAGAGCCCCCGTGTGCCTAAAAATTGGAGCTCCCCCACAAGTGACCCCATTTTGGAAACTAGACGCCCCAAGGAACTTATCTAGATGCATAGTGAGCCCTTTAAACCCCCAGGTGCTTCACAAATTGATCCGTAAAAATGAAAAAGTACTTTTTTTTCACAAAAAAATTCTTTTAGCCTCAATTTTTTCATTTTCACATGGACAACAGGATAAAATGGATCCTAAAATTTGTTTGGCAATTTCTCCTGAGTACACCGATACTTCACATGTGGGGGTAAACCACTGTTTGGGCACATGGTAAGGCTCGGAAGGGAAGGAGCGCCATTTGACTTTTTGAATGAAAAATTATCTCCATCGATAGCGGACACCATGTCGCGTTTGGAGAGACCCTGTGTGCTTAAACATTGGAGCTCCCCCACAAGTGACCCCATTTTGGAAACTGGACCCCCCAAGGAACTTATCTAGATGCCTAGTGAGCACTTTAAACCCTCAGGTGCTTCACAAATTGATCCGTAAAAATGAAAAAGTACTTTTTTTTCACAAAAAATTTATTTTCGCCTCAATTTTTTCATTTTCACATGGGCAATAGGATAAAATGGATCCTAAAATTTGTTGAGCAATTTCTCCCGAGTACGCCGATACCTCATATGTGGGGGTAAACCACTGTTTGGGCACACGGCAGGGCTCGGAAGGGAAGGCGCGCCTTTTAACTTTTTGAATGGAAAATTAGCTCCAATTGTTAGCGGACACCATGTCGCATTTGGAGAGCCCCTGTGTGCCTATGCAATGGAGCTCCCCCACAAGTGACCCCATTTTGGAAACTAGACCCCCCAAGGAACTTATCTAGATGCATACTGAGCACTTTAAACCCCCAGGTGCTTCACAGAAGTTTATAATGCAGAGCCATGAAAATAAAAAATAATTTTTCTTTTCTCAAAAATGATTTTTTAGCCTGGAATTTCCTATTTTGCCAATGGTAATAGGAGAAATTGGACCACAAATGTTGTTGTCCAGTTTGTCCTGAGTATGCAGATACCCCATATGTGGGGGTAAACCACTGTTTGGGCGCACGGCAGGGCTCAGAAGGGAAGGCACGCCATTTGGCTTTTTAAATGGAAAATTATCTCCAATCATTAGCGGACACCATGTCGCGTTTGGAGAGCCCCTGTGTGCCTAAACATTGGAGATCCCCCACAAATTACCCCATTTTGGAAACTAGACCCCCAAAGGAACTAATCTAGATGTGTAGTGAGCACTTTGAACCCTCAAGTGCTTCACAGAAGTTTATAACGCAGAGCCATGAAAATAAAAAAAAAAAATTATTTTCTCAAAAATGAATTTTAGCCCGCAATTTTTTATTTTCCCAAGGGTAACAGGAGAAATTTGACCCCAAAAGTTGTTGTCCAGTTTCTCCTGAGTACGCTGATACCCCATATGTGGGGGTAAACCACTGTTTAGGCACATGCTGGGGCTCGGAAGTGAAGTAGTGACGTTTTGAAATGCAGACTTTGATGGAATGCTCTGCGGGCGTCACGTTGCGTTTGCAGAGCCCCTGATGTGGCTAAACAGTAGAAACCCCCCACAAGTGACCCCATTTTGGAAACTAGACCCCGAAAGGAACTTATCTAGATGTGAGGTGAGCACTTTGAACCCCCAAGTGCTTCACAGAAGTTCATAACACAGAGCAGTGAAAATAATAAATACGTTTTCTTTCCTCAAAAATAATTTTTTAGCCCAGAATTTTTTATTTTCCCAAGGGTTACAGGAGAAATTGGACCACAAAAGTTGTTGTCCAGTTTCTCCTGAGTACGCTGATACCCCATGTGTGGGGGTAAACCACTGTTTGGGCACACGTGGGGGCTCAGAAGGGAAGTAGTGACTTTTGAAATGCAGACTTTGATGGAATGGTCTGCGGGCGTCACGTTGCGTTTGCAGAGCCCCTGGTGTGCCTAAACAGTAGAAACCCCCCACAAGTGACCCCATTTTGGAAACTAGACCCCCCAAGGAACTTATCTAGATATGTGGTGAGCACTTTGAACCCCCAAGTGCTTCACAGACGTTTACAACGCAGAGCCGTGAAAATAAAAAATCATTTTTCTTTCCTCAAAAATGATGTTTTAGCAAGCAATTTTTTATTTTCTCAAGGGTAACAGGAGAAATTGGACCCCAGTAATTGTTGCGCAGTTTGTCCTGAGTATGCTGGTACCCCATATGTGGGGGTAAACCACTGTTTGGGCACACGTCGGGGTTCGGAAGTGAGGGAGCACCATTTGAATTTTTGAATACAAGATTGGCTGGAATCAATGGTGGCGCCATGTTGCGTTTGGAGACCCCCTGAAGTGCCTAAACAGTGGAAACCCCTCAATTCTACCTCCAACACACCCCTAACCCTTATCCCAACTGTAGCCGTAACCCTAATCACAACCCTAACCCCAACACACCCCTAACCACAACCCTAACCCCAACACACCCCTAACCCTAACCACAACCCTAATTCCAACCCAACTCTAAGGCTATGTGCCAACGTTGCGGATTCGTATGAGATTTTTCAGCATCATTTTTGAAAAATCCGCGGGTAAAAGGCACTGCGTTTTACCTGTGGATTTACCGTGGATTTCCAGTGTTTTTTGTGCGGATTTCACCTGTGGATTCCTATTGAGGAACAGGTGTAAAACGCTGCGGAATCCGCACAAAGAATTGGCATGCTGCGGAAAATACAACGCAGCGTTCCCGCGCGGTATTTTCTGCACCATGGGCACAGCGGATTTGGTTTTCCATATGTTTACATGGTACTGTAAACCCGATGGAACACTGCTGCGAATCCGCAGCGGCCAATCCGCACCGTGTGCACATAGCCTAATTCTAAAGGTATGTGCACACGCTGCGGAAAACGCTGCGGATCCGCAGCAGTTTCCCATGAGTGTACAGTTCAATGTGAACCTATGGGGACCAAAAATCGCTGTACACATGCTGCGGAAAAACTGCACGGAAACGCAGCGGTTTACATTCCGCAGCATGTCACTTCTTTCTGCGGATTCCGCAGCGGTTTTAGAACTGCTCCAATAGAAAATCGCAGTTGTAAAACCGCAGTGAAATGCGCAGAAAAACCGCGGTAAATCCACGATAAATCGGCAGCGGTTTAGCACTGTGGATTTTTCAAATCCGCTGCGGAAAAATCCGCATAGGACCAGAATACGTGTGCACATACCGAAACCCTAACCCTAGCCCTAACCCTACCCCTAACCCTAACCCTAGCCCTAACCCTACCCCTACCCCTAACCCTAGCCCTAACCCTACCCCTACCCCTAACCCTAACCCTAACCCTACCCCTAACCCTAACCCTACCCCTAACCCTACCCCTAACCCTAACCCTAGTTCTTACCCCAACCTTAGTGAAAAAAAAAAAATTCTTTATTTTTTTTATTGTCCCTATCTATGGGGGTGACAAAGGGGGGGGTCATTTACTATTTTTTTTATTTTGATCACTGAGATAGGATATATCTCAGTGATCAAAATTCACTCTGGAACGAATCTGCCGGCCGGCAGATTCGGCGGGCGCACTGCACATGCGCCCGCCATTTTGGAAGATGGCGGCGCCCAGGAAAGAAGACGGACGGACCTCGGGCGGCCAGGTAAGTATAAGGGGGGGGAGATCAGGGCACGGGGGGGGCGTCGGAGCACGGGGGGGTGGATCGGATCATGGGGGGGGGGTGGATCGGAACACGGGAGGGAGGATTGGAGCACGGGGAAGGATTGGAGCACGGGGTGAGGGATCGCTGTGCGGGGGGGGGGTGGATCGGAGCACGGGGGGGGGGGGTCGCTGTGTGCGGGGGGGGGATCGGAGTGCGGGGGGGTTTGATTGCAGCACAGGGGGTGTGATTGGTGCACGGGGAAGCGGACAGGAGGACGGGGGAGCGGAGCACAGGACGGAGGGGAGCGGACCACAGATCGGGGGGCTGGGGGGGCGATCGGAGGGGTGGGGTGGGTGCACATAAGTGTTTCCAGCCATGGCCGATGATATTGCAGCATCGGCCATGGCTGGATTGTAATATTTCACCAGTTTTTTAGGTGAAATATTACAAATCGCTCTGATTGGCAGTTTCACTTTCAACAGCCAATCAGAGCGATCGTAGCCACGAGGGGGTGAAGCCACCCCCCCTGGGCTAAACTACCACTCCCCCTGTCCCTGCAGATCGGGTGAAATGGGAGTTAACCCTTTCACCCGGCCTGCAGGGACGCGATCTTTCCATGACGCATATGCTGCGTCATGGGTCGGAATGGCACCGACTTTCATGACGCAGCGTATGCGTCAAAGGTCGGGAAGGGGTTAAGCAACGCAGGATCCCCTGGTGCCAATGCAAATGCCCAATTTTGAGGGTCATCCCGCAGGAAAGATATAATAATCTTAACCTGCTGAGCAGGGTCTCCAGAAGAGCGAGATTTCAAAGAAAGGAACAGCTTGCAATTGTTCCTAAAATTCAGAAAACTAGATCTATCTCCAGCAAAGAACTCTGGAATAGGAATTCTAGGTTCAGACATAGGAGCATGTACAACAAAATCTTGTATATTTTGAACCTTAGCAGCAAGATTATTCAAGCTGGAAGCTAAACTCTGGACGTCCATGATAAACAGCTAAGGTCAGAGCCATTCAAGGATTAAGAGGAGGAAAAAAAAAAAAAAAAAAAAACAGCCAGGCTGCAATTAGGGCTAGGCAGCAACCTCAGAGGAGAGAAAAAAAAAAAAAAAAAACTTCCTCAGACTACTTTTCCTCCTACTTCAGCCCAAACATTTTGTGGCCGGCTATACTGTCATGATTCCAATGGCAGGGAATCACAAAAGGACAAGCACCAACGAGCTCTAGGGTGATGGAACCTGAGCTGACCGCGACCCTAAACCTGAACACACAAATAACAATAGTCGGGGAACGTGCCTACGTTGATCCTAGACGTCTCGCACCAGCCGAAGATCTAACTTCCCCTATTAGAAGAAACACCGACCTCTCTTGCCTCCAGAGAAATACCCCACAGAAACAGCAGCCCCCCACATATAATGACGGTGAAATGAGAGGAAGGCACATACACAGTATGAAATCAGATTCAGCAAAATGAGGCCCGCTAAAACTAGATAGCAGAGGATACAAAAGTAAACTGCGCGGTCAGCAAAAAACCCTTCAAAAAACCATCCTGTAATTACTTGAACTCATGTTCTAACTCATGGAACATGAGGAACAATTACAGCCCGCTAGAGCAACCAGCAGCAAAGAAACAATTATATGCAAGCTGGACAAGACAAAAATAAATCAAAACGTGGAACAAGAAAATCAAAAACTTAGCTTGTCCTGAAGATTATTGAAGCCAGAAGCTGAGGTAACAAAACACTCTGATAACCTTGATAGCCGGCGGGGAAATGACAGGAAAGCCCGGTTAAATAGGAAACTCCCAAATCCTAATAGAACAGGTGGACACCAGAGACAGCAGAACACAAATCACCCAGTACCATCAGTAACCACCAGAGGGAGCCCAAAAACAGAACTCACAACAAGCACCCCTATAGGCAGATCCTGTAATATAAGGCAGCACCCCTGTAGGCAGACCCTGTAATATACGGCAGCACCCCCATAGGCAGATCCTGTAGTATAAGGTAGCATCCCTATAGGCAGACGCTGTAGTATAAGGCAGTACCCCTATAAGCAGACCCTGTAATATATGGCAGCACCCCTATAGGCAGACCCTGTAATATAAGGCAGCACCCCTATAGGCAGACTCTGTAGTATAAAGCAGCACCCCTATAGGCAGACCCTGTAATATAAGGCAACACCCCTATAGGCAGACCCTGTAATATAAGGCAGCACCCATATAGGCAGATCCTGTAGTATAAGGCAGCACCTGTAGTATAAGGCAGCACCCGTAAAAAATAAATAAATACTCACCTCTCTGCCTCCGCAGCTGTGAGCGCACGGTCATCTCCTGACAGCGGGTTTGTGACGTCATCGCACCCCCTGTCAGTGTCTGTGTAAGTCAGACGCTGAGAGGGGGATGATGGGAGAAGGAGCATAGCGCTCCTTCTCCCATCAATGCGATCAGCTGTATCGGCTAAATGCTGATACAGCTGACCTTCTGATGACGGGCGGGGGGCCCACTGCTGGCACCAGGGTCCCCCCGCCTGCTCAGGGGCCCCATAGCGACCGGCTGGCAGAGCAGGGAGATCGATTCTCCCTGCTGTGCCGCAGAATGTAACTGTATACAGTATACAGTTACAGTATTATAGCTCCGGGTGGGCCCCCTCAGAGCACGGGGCCCTGGGCGACCCCCCCCTCTGCCCACCCAGTAGCTACACTACTGGTATACATATATAATATATATATATATACTGTATGTATAGATGTCAGTGACACACACATATATATGTATTTATATTGCATAGATAGATAGATAGATAGATAGATAGATAGATAGATAGATAGATAGATAGATAGATAGATAGATAGATAGATAGATAGATAGATAGAAGAAAAGTTGAAATACATGTCGGGTTCTGTAAATTCACTGCAGCAGCCGACAGGATAGAAGAGATGGATTACATAAACTAAATACATATAGAATAGGTAGATATCTAGATGTCACTGACAAATACAATTAGTACAGTGTGTGCAAATTACTGGACGTTTATTTAATTATTTATTTTTTGACAGTAAAAATTTGGGTGAGCCCTCATTCTCCTGTAATAAAAATAAAAATAACAAACCAACAATATACCATACCTGTCCGTCACTGTGTCCCACTCCGTAATCCATATCTGGGGTATATACAGATTTCAACCAGGGTGGTGCCAAGATGTGACCTCCCCAGCTGAATACTACTGGAGAATGAATGAGATGCTGCCGGCGCAGTTTCAGTGACTAGCGGTGCCATCACTGATGCTGCGCTCCCTCACAGATTGACCTGCGGTGAACTCTGGAGTGTGGGAAAATGCCAGTTCATTTTCCCACACTCCAGAGTTCAGTGCAGATCAGGCTGTGAAGGAGTGCAACATCAGTGATGGCACCGCTAGTCACTGAAACTGCGCCGGCAGCATCTCATTCATTCTCCAGTAGTATTCAGCTGGGGAGGTCACATCTTGGCACCACCCTGGTTGAAAACTGTGTCTCACTATATATATATATATATATATATATATATATATATATATACCTATTCTGTGTGTGTGTATATATGTATTCTATCTTTTCTACTCTAACCTGTCAGTGTGATTTTACAGTAGTCGCATATGAATTGCCGGCTTTTCAAAGGACATTGGTGTGTAAAAATCGGTGCGAGTGCTGTGTGAATTTTATTCTCGCACCCATTAACTTCTATTGCGGGATGCGATCCGATTTCTGATTGCAATTGCAGCATGATGTGATTTTTTTCCAGCCCAATCGTGATCCGATCCAAGCCGGAAAAAAAACACAGTTGAAGACACAATCATAGATTAACATTGGTCCGAATTCAATCCGATTTTTTATCGGATTGAATTTGTCCGATTTCATCGCAAGCGGGCATGAGCCCTTAGTCACGTGCCGACGAACTGCTCTCCCTAATTCAATGTTCAGTGAAAAACTGAGAGAAGCGGGAAGAGAAGCTTGTTGTCACGTGAGAGCGTAAGTATGAAAATCGCACATGAGTGAAGTGGCCATGTAATGACTGCTGGAACCAGCAAGCATAGCTGAACCATGACAGTAAGGATATTACACGCTGTTATGATTGGCTGCAGGGCTTCATTTTATAATTAAAGGGTGCATCCAGTTTTGAGATGAAAGTCTGCAGTGACTATAAATGGCTGCAGGCTTCTGAATTCTCAGTGTATTCACTGCACACTTTTAGGATTCTTCCTTACACAAGCATGTGATTTGAATATCTCTGGCCACATTCTGACTAGACATGTCTGGCCTCGCTCAATTCATTTTCGTTGAGAGAGGCCATGCATGTCAAGTCGGCACGTGATCAGGTTTGCAAATCACCGACAGGAGAGAATCCTGACAGCGTGCAGTGCGCACTGCGAGAATTCATAAGTCTGCAGTCACATAGAATGATTGCAGACTCATCACAAACTTGGACAACCCCTTTAAAGCTCCTAATGGAGCGCCCCCAGACACAGGGCCACGAGTTCTCGGTACCGGGCCTCTCTGGTTCAGTCCCGAGGCTGTCACGGTGGCTAGACCCGGTCCGCGACCCTGCTAATGGGCGTCCAAAAAGGAGGTGCAGTCTGTCAGGGGTTCGTGACGCCACCTGTGGTGTTCGGTCAGGGTGACCGACGCTGCTGTGGGGTCCGCTGGGGTGATGGAATGGCAGCTGGATGGTATACCTTCCCACAGGTGAAGTATGTCCCCAGGGCTTCCCAGTAAGGTAGATGGTGATGGTGTGAGGTGCAGTCAATAACGAGGACACAAGGTTGCAGTCTCTTTACCTCTTTACTGAAGACTTCAGGATCCTCAATCCAGAGCACGCTTAACAGGGCTATCTGAGACCGGCCGGTCCGATGGGCACATCCAGAGTTTCCTTCGCAGATGGAAATCGTTGCCTACCATTAGCGCCTGTGTGTTGTAGTCCTACCCTGCTGAGCATTCGGAATAGTCCTCACAACTGCTGTTCTCGTTCGTTCGTTCGTTCTCTACAGCTCTCTCTCTCTTTGGTTCCAGATGTTTCTAGTTCAACGTCCCCCAGATATGTTAAGGCTAGGACGCCACCCGTTTGACGGGAAGGCTCGGAGCTCTTCCGGGACCCTAGAGACGCCCCTCTCCCACTGTTGCCCCCTATGTCTTCGTAGGTGTAGTAAGGTAGACAGCCAACCTATAATTAACTGTGCGGCGGAGTTTGAAGTAAGGCCTAGAGTCAGTTACTCCCACGGTGTTCCAGCCACCGGCTACACGCCTCCGTAGGATGTTGCCTCGGTCTCACGGCATGACTCTTACTGGCTCTCCTTTGTGCTTGATCTCGTTTACACTGTTCCACAATGTCCTTCCCTTCGTGTCTCTTTCTTAGGATACCGCCGCGGGGTGTGCAGGCGCGGTTCCGTTACGTTCTGCTCTGTTCGCTAGGCACCTGCCAGGTTCCCACGCCTGACAGGGACCCCCCTGTGTCTTCTCCCTGCAACACCCCCTGCCACGGGATGTTGCCTGAATCCAACCCAGTCAGCTTCTGACTAACTTCCTCCCCAACCCCTAGTTTTACCAGTGTGAGGAGTGGCCCAATAAATAAAGCCTTTTTCTCCCCCTAGTGGCCGGAGTGTGAAGTGTAATGTGTTCTGGTGATACCTGGTCAGGAGAAATTTAGTGCCATCAGACGTACCATCAATCCCCTTAGTGGCAGAGCGTCATACTGCAACGACCAGGTCTCTGGGGCGCTGCACTAACATAAATAAAAATATGAGAATTAGTATCACAAAAATTTACATCCAGGTACCTTATAAATTACGTTGTCTCTGGAGTCGTTCCCTTTTTTTTCTTCTTCATCTTGTCCAGACTCCATGAGTTTTCTCATCCACAGCCATCTCTGCAGACTTCCATCTTCTCCGGTCTTGTGCAGCACCTCCCCTCATGACGCCCTTAAAGATAGCAATGTCATTCTAATGCTCCCAAATAAAAATATTTGTCCTACGCCGAGCCTCTGACTAAGTAATTGCCCCTCACTATATTCTCTGCACAAAATATGACCGCCACACTGTCCCTCTTATGGTACATGCTCTCCACACTGCCCTCTCTTTTTTCCATACTGGGCCCCCTCATCACACTGTTCTCCCACACCGAGTCTCCCCTATAGGGCCCTCTCTTTTTTCCATACTGGGCCCCCTCATCACACTGTTCTCCCACACCGAGTCTCCCCTATAGGGCACAGTCTCTAATCTGTGCCCTCTTATCACACTTCCCTCTTGGTATACTGTCACCTCCTGGCTGTGCCCTTACACTGTTGCCCCATGCTAACCCCTTTCCCCACACACACCCACACTACTCAGTCTCCATTCTGTGCCCACTCACACTTTTTTCCTCCATACTGTCTCCTCGCACGTTTCCCCCTTCCTCCTCCTACATATACCCTCTCACTTTCCATACTGCCTCCTCACACATCCCTACGACTGTGTCCGCACCCATCCCATCACCCCCATACTGTATCTTCACAGGCACACAGTGAATACCCCCCCACACGCAGACACAGTAAATACCCCTCACACACAGTAAACATCCTCCCCCACACCCAGTGAACACTCCTCTCACACACAGTGAATAGCCCTCACACACACAATAAATACCCTCTCACACACACAGCAAATACCCTCCCGCCCACACACAGCAAATGCCCCCCCACACACACAGCAATTACCCCTCTTCACACAGTGAATACTCCTCACACACACAGTGAAGACATCCCTACACACACAGTAATTACCCCCTCCACACACACAGTAATTACCCCACACACAGCAAATACCACCCCCCCCCCCCACACACACACACACACAAACAGCAAATACCCCTCCACACACTAAATACACCCCCTCAGTAAATACCCTCCTAACTTTGGTGTCTTCAGCTCCACTGATGCACTTACCACCCATCAGCACCTCTGCAGCACCGGCAAGTGATGTCAGCAGCGTGATTACATGACCTGGTCATGCTGCTGGCGTCTCTGTGACCCTGCAGTCAGAGCTTCAATTATACTTGCGTCTGTTAGACTCCTGTACTATTGCAGTTTCTCTCTGTTGGCTGTCAGTTTGACTGACGGCTCAGAGAACCGCTGACTCCCAGTCTGGGGGATGGCAGAATGCAGCTGCCGGGGAGACACTTCGGACTGTTGCATTTCGCGAGCCCCCCCCCCAGATTCAGCAGGCGGCGATCGAGCACGATAGATGTTGGCAGTGACGTCTTGTCGACAGAGTAGCTTCAAAGAGAAGAAACCGCTCTGTCGATGTGATGTCACAGGAAATGGGAATGTCACCATCAGGAGCGGTCATATGGCTGCTTAGGGAAGGAGATGTGTGATTAACAGAAGAGGCACACAGCTGGGCATTACCTGACCTCTAATGATAATGTGTGCAAAAAAAACAAAACAAAAACTGTAAAGCGCTGCAGAATATGTTAGCGCAATATAAAAATAAAAAGATTATTATTATTATTATCTTATTAAATACTAGAAAAAACAAAGTCACACCCAAAATCGAAGGTGAGCTAAGCCCACCAGCATCAGTATTCTGGAATGCTGTAGATAAGCCCCCAATGTAACCTGAAAGATGAGAAAAAGAGGTTAGATTATACTCACCCAGGGGCGTTCCCGCTGCGGTCCGATCCGATGGGTGTTGCGGTCTGGTCCAGCGCCTCCCATCTTATTACGATGACGTCCTCTTCTTGTCTTCACGCTGCGGCTCCGGCGCAGGGGTACTTTGTCTGCCCTGTTGAGGGCAGAGCAAAGTACTGCAGTGCACAGGCGCCAGGAAAGGTCAGAGAGGCCCAGCGCCAGCGCACAGCAGTACTTTGCTCTGCCCTCATCAGGGCAGACAAAGTACGCCTGCGCCGGAGCCGCAGCACGAAGACAAGAAGAGGACGTCATCGTAAGAAGATGGGAGGCCTCGGACGGGACCGCAACACCCATTGGATGGGACCGCCCACCCAGGTGAGTATAATCTAACCTCTTTTTCTCATCTTTCAGGATACATCGGGGGGCTTATCTTCAGCATTCCAGAATGCTGGAGATAAGCCCCTGATGCCAGTGGGCTTAGCTCACCTTCGATTTTGGGGGTGACAGGTTCCCTTTAACACCGACGCTCATCATTAAGATGCCAGCCACAATTAATCAGCCCATTGTCTCCTCCCACCGGTGCAGATAAGAAGGGCAGTAAATGGTAAATAATAGTTCCCAATAAACTATTGAGAAATTATCCTATTCTATTGTCGCCAAAGAGGTAGAAAACTTTTATTACACTGCTATATGGATAACAGCATTGTATGGGCACTGCTGTGTGGATAATTGTATTCTGTAGGCACAGGTGTGTGGATAATGCCCCCACTATACTGTTATCCACATAGCAGTGCCCATATTATACTGTTATTCACATAGCAGTGCCCATACTATACTGTTATCCACATAGCAGTGCCCATACTATACTGTTATCCACATAGTATCCATACTATACAGTTATCCACATAGCAGTGCCCATACTATACTGTTATCCACATCGTTTTGCCAATACTATACTGTTATCTACATAGTAGTGCCCATACAATACTGTTATCCACACAGTATCCATCCTGTACTGTTATCCACATAGTAATGCCCATACTGTACTGTTATCCACATAGTAGTACACAAACTATACTGTTATCCACATAGCAGTGTCCATGCTATACTGTTATCCACATAGCAGTGCCCATATGTCATACTGTATGTCCATTGTGCTGTGGGACTAAGTCCTGCTGGCAGCCACTCGCACTCGCCCCCTATTTCTTCTTCTTTGAGAATTTCTACTCCCCCCTCCCTTCAACCAAATGGTCATTCTGGAATGTGAGTTTTATGGCTCTGCAAGCTAGCAGAGCTAAGTGTGTTTTACCGCCAAGAATCTTTGTTTCCAGAGCAGAATACTCAAAGTCAAATTTAATAACATACAGTTATCCTAGAAACATGAAAACGAGATTTCCAGGATCTGTGAAATTTGGGCTACGCATGGCAGCCTTGTGTGGCATTTAGGGTCATCGGAAACCTGGGAAATTAATTTCTGCCCACCAGTAAATCACAGGCTTACTGTGTTTAGACTCTAAAGAACGGTAAAATCACAGGGGAAAAAATAATGCCAATATCGTTAGCCTGTGAGCTTCCATGCCAAAGTTATGGAAAAAAGGAGTTTTTGATAACTTTCTAAAATAGGTGTACCTCCTGTAAAACAGCCCACATGTGAGGTCAGCAAGGTGGGAGTCCCTAAGTATATGGCCAAACCATAAAATAGGAACAGGAGGGATTCAGAGCCGGAGAGACAGCAGCTAACACCATGCTGGGGTGCTGAATCATTCCTTTGGGAACTCTCCTCCCCTTTATCGACACATCATACCTCTGACTGAGATTTAGTAAGTTTTGTACCTTTATGCCTTTTATTTTATAGATGTTTGTACATGTTTGTATTTGTCTCTTTTGTAATATCTTTTGTAATTTTTGTAAACACTGTCGAGTTTTTATAAATTTGCTAGCTTTGTTCGTTTGCTCTATGATCGAACCAACATGTACTACTCGCAAATTCATGCTACCTGGAGTTGGTTTCTCACCCGATATAGGCTTGGTAACGGATCGGCTTATATCCAACGAGGAACTGGTGGCAGCATACCGTTCTGGTGTTATTGGGGGATCCTGGCAGTGACGGACGGAGGTTTATATGTGTATCCCTGGCTTGGGACTGACGATATACTGTATATATTGCCCTGGCAGAGTGGTGGGATCATAGAGCATTAGTGATCTGATTTTAGCAATCATTCCTCTCACTAAAAACTTGCATGGTTCTTGCGAGGACCTTGCACAAAAAAGTTTAGAAGATCGAACTCAGTGTTTATTAGATCTAAGACAATTCTGTATGTGTAGTAGTTACACCCTACCCCTCTTCGTTTTTCTGCCCTATCTTTTATTTGGCAATCATGGCTGCAGTAGGGGAGTCCTGGTATAACCAGCAAACCAAGGATGTTCTTATTGCCCTCTGTATGCTGAGACAGATTGACTCTACGCGCAAAACAAGGCACCAAATAATTGCAGAACTGATGCAATGTGCCGCAGATCCTGTCTGTCATCAGAGCCCTGGTGACGCAGAAGACAGCCCAAGCGCAGGTGGTGCTGCCGCAGAGGTCCAACCGGTGCATGTCAGTCCTACTTGCAACCAGAGTAGTGTGGACCGCCTCTTGCAGATGGCCTTGGAGCATCTCCACGCAGACGATCATGAGGGATGTCTGAAGCTAATTCAGCAGCACCAAGACCATGAGGCCGAGAGAGCTGAACGGGAGGCTTCCGAGCAATGAGCAGAGGCCCAAGCTCGGCGAGACCATGAACTTCAGATGGCCTGACTCGGGATAGCACCATCTAACCCATGGAACTGTGAGTCAAATAATTCCACAACCTGTAAACCCCGACCAGAACACTTTCCAGGGACTGAAAAGGATGGGGACTTGGACATGATTCTGCGAGGGTTTGAAAAAGCCTGCAGACATTACCAGCTGCCTGAGGACCAATGTGCCCGATATTTAACTCCAGGGCTCAAAGGAAAAGCTCTGGAGGCTTTTAGTTCTCTGCCTCAAGACCAAGATGGAGACTTTGAGGCTATCAAGCAGACCCTGATAAAAAAAAAGTGCCAGCTGACTCCTGAGGTCTACCATAATAAGTTCTGGAACCTCTAACGTGGACCACAGGACAGCTACAGCGATGTGGTGCATGGGGTCAGAACCTACTTTGAGCAGTGAGTCCAAGAACTGTCAGTGACCAACTGAGCAGCTAAAGGACCTTATGGTGAAAGACCAGTTCCTACATCTTTGTCTGGCTGAGGTGCGACAGTTCGTGATGGATCGGGAGCCAAAAGAGGCGGATGCCATAGCGCAGATTGCTGGCACCTACAAGGCCAATCGTAAACCGGAGGTGCGGAAGCCGGTTGCCACCGGCTGGAAAGGGGGTAAGCTAACGACCACCATTCCTTCCCCTGCTAGCCGACCCTCGGGAGGCCTTGTCCCCTTTGCCAGCGTAAGGCCTACATCTGATCCACGTAAGTGTTATTTCTGCAGTCGGACTAGACACCTCAACGCCACTTGTCCGGAGAAGCAGAAGAAGAGTCCCCCTTCCAAGGCTCCAGGGCCTAATGCAGCAGTTCTTTTTGTGGGTGGGGCGGTTGGGAGGGCCTGTGAAAATTTGCAGACTGTCACCGTGGGGGCACTGTCTCTGTAGGCCTCAAAGACACCGGGCCGAACTAACCCTTATCCAACCCAAACTGGGGAAAACCCTGACTGTCACCGGGATTGGGGGCATCAACTGTCCCTTGCCAATGGCCCGGGGTTCTATAGATTGGGATGCCGGGAGTGGGGTGAAGGAAATGGGGGTGTCCGAGAACCTACCCACAAACATTTTGTTGGGAACTGATTTAGGGAGGATGTTTGCTTATGTCCCTGACACCCCTCCCCGATCTGATACTGATGGTAATGCTAATGCTAATGATGTGAATATCAATTCTGTACCTAATAATGATGTATCGGGAGGTACAGAAAAACTCAGCCATGGCATGCTGTGGGGTGTTTTTGCTGAGGACCCCCTAACAGGAGCAAGCATCAGTGCTATGGGGGATGGGGAGAGGCACGGGAGCCATGAAGCAGGTGATGCCATGCAACTGACGAGTGTCACAAAGGAGCACTGCTCCTGAGGTAATAGGGGAAGATGAGGAGGTAGTACCCATAGCCGGGCAGGCTGGTGGGACTGTGTTATTCCCCGGGGAGACGGCCAATATAGCCGCTGTCACCCGCAGTCAGAGTGCACAGAACGCAAGTAATGCCCTACCTTCTGGACCCTCCTCAGCCAGAGGAATAACTGAACCAGACACAGACCCAGAGCAGGTCCCAGAGGGTCCCTGTGAGGACGGGACCTTAATGTCACTTCTGGCTGCCTCCAGCCAGGAGTTCCAGGTAGCTCTGCACTCAGACGCTAGCCTGAACAACAGGAGTGGTTGTGGGAGAGACAGCTGATTATACCCTACCAATTTAGGGATAAGTTGTTATGGATTGTCCATGAGATTCCATTCGCTGGACATTTGGGGGTCATCAAAACTAAGGTTTGGCTGTCTCACCACTTCTATTGGCCCAAAATGGGGACAGATGTGAAAAACTACTGCTGCTCCTGTACCACGTGTCAGAGTGGGAAAGTCAGGGCCTGCTCTCAAAGTGCCCCTGATCTCTTTGCCAGTGATAGATGAGCCTTTCCAAAGGATTTCTGTGGACATTGTGGGACCACTGGCCATACACAGTAGCTCTAGAAAGTGTTTCATCCTTACTGTGGTAGACTGTGCTACCCGGTATCCGCAGGCAGTGGCTCTGTCCTCAATTAGGGTAGATAAGGTGGCGGATGCCCTGTTAGCCATCTTTTCTCAAGTAGGATTTCCCAGGGAGATGCTTACCCACCAGGGGACTTGCCTAATGGAGGCTCTCTCTAAGAAAATGCAGGTGCGGTGTCTTATATTGAGCGCGTATCATCCTCAAACCAATTGTTTGCGTGAGCAATTCAACGGTACTCTCAAACAGATGACCCCTTGGGTTGGAAAGGGAATCCTGGGAAGAAGAGCCGAGCCCTTCAGGAATGTCCATTGTGGAGTATGTCATATGCTTTGGTGACAAAATGCAGACCTTGATGCAGTGGGTGCATGACAACATGGCGCAGGCTCAGGCTGACCAAAAGCATTGATACGACCAGAACTCCCTGGAGTGGACCTACCAGGTGAGTCAGAAGGTGTGAGTGCTGGTCTCTGTACCAAAAGACAAGCTTCAGGCGGCCTGGGAAGGCCAATACATCATATACCAACAGCTCAACCCAGTCACCTACGTGGTCACTCTTGACCATGCTCGGGGTAGGCGAAAGGCCTTTCACGTTAATATGATGAAGGCTCATCAAGAACGTGAAGCCTGCATCCTATCGGTCTGCAACCTGCCAGAGGATGGGATGGAAAACCCCCTCCTGGACATGCTGGCCCAAGCAAAGGCCAGCAGGTCCATAGAGGATGTGGAGATAAGCGCCTTTTTACTTGCACGCCAGTGGTCTCAGCTGTGAGCAACACTAAAATCCTTCCAGGCCGTGTTTACCAGCATGCCTGGAAGTACTGAGGTTGCGGTCCACAAAGTGGACACCGGGAATCATACTCCAAACCAGCAGACATCCTATCCAATCTTGGACGAGGTGCAGCACATAATGCACCAGGAGGTCGATGAGATGCTGAAGTTGGGGGTGATTAAACGGTGTCAGAATGTGTGGGCCTCACCTGTAGTCCTGATGCCAAAGAAGGATCGGACCATTTGGTTCTTTGTGGACTACAGGGGGTCAACGCCATAACAGCCTATGATGCACACTCAATGCCATGCATCGAGGAGCTACTTGAGCAGTTAGCTAGCATGATCTATCTATCCATTATGGATCTGAGTGGGGGATATTGGCAGATTGCCCTAAGCCCCGAGGCACAGGAGAAGTCTGCCTTTATCACCCCCTTTGGACTGTACGAGTCCACAGTCATGCCTTTTGGCATGAAGAATGCCCCTGCCATGTTCCAGGAGATGGTCAACAACCTGCTCCAGGAACTGGAGAGGTACACAGTGCGGTACCTGGATGACGTGCAGTCTTCATTCCCACTTGGGAGGATCACCTCGAGCATCTGCAGCAGGTGCACAGGCGCATACACTAAGCAGGCTTGACCATCAAGCCGGGAAAGTGCCAGATGGGCATGAGCGAGGTCCACTACCTGGGCACCGGGTAGGCGGGTTACTCTGAAGCCAGAGCCTGGGGAAGTGGACGCTATCGCATCCTGGCCCACCCCCAGGACCAAGAAGCAAGTGATTTCCTTCTTGGGCACTGCAGGATACTATAGGTGCTTTGTACAAAACTATAGTAGCCTTGCGAAGCCCTTGACGGACCTCAACAAGAAAAACCTACCCCATACAGTTGATTGGACCAATGACTGTGAGGTGGCCTTTTGGCTTTGAAGACTGCCCTGAGCAGCTCCCCTGTGCTAAGGGTGGTCGATTACAGTCGACCGTTGTTAGTACAGACCAAGGCCAGCGTGTTTGGCCTTGGTGCTGTGCTCAGCCAGGTCGACTCGGGGAACCAAGAGCACCCCGTGTTGTACCTAAGCCGGAAGCTCCAGCCGAGGGAAATGGCCTATTCCACCATAGAGAAGGAGTGCCTGGCCATGGTTTGGGCCCTGCAACGCTTGCAGCCCTACTTGTATGGGCGCACCTTCACCATCGTGACCAACTACAATCGCCTGAGTTTGCTCCATACTGTGTCCAGTATCAATGGATGGTTGCTACACTGGAGCCTCGCCCTCCAGCAGTATAACTACCGTTCAACAATGAAAGGGCAGCGATCATTGGAATGCAGATGAGTTGTCCCGGCAGGGAGAGCCAGTGGAGATGCGTGTGGAGGAGTACCAGGAGGCCTGTAGTGCAGTCTAAAGGGGAGGTGTCAGGAAGATATGAATTATTTTTCCATTATGCTGTGGGACCAAGTCCTGCTGGCAGCCCTTTGCACAGCAGCAGCCTCCACTTTCTCCCTCTTTGTGAATTTCTACTCCCCCTTCCCTTCAACCAAATGGTCATCCTGGAATGTGAGTTTTATGGCTCTGCCAGCTAGCACAGACAAACCATGTTTGGACTCTAAAGAACGGTAAAACCACAGAGGAAAAAATAATGCCAATATTGTTGGCCTTTGAGCTTCCAGGCCAAAGATATGGAAAAAGGAGTTTTTGATAACTTTCCAAAATAGGTGTACCTCCCGGAAAACAGCCTACATGTGAGGTCAGCAAGGTGGCAGTCCCTAAGTTTATGGCCAAACCATAAAACATCCATTTTGGGAGGGATTCAGAGCCGGAGAGACAGCAGCTAACACCATGCTGGGGTGCTGAATCATTCTTTTGGGAACTCTCCTCCCCTTTATCGACACGTCAAACCTGTGACTGAGATGTTTCGTACCTTTTATTTTATAACTGTACATATTTGGATTTTGTCTCTTTTGTAATATCTTTTGTAATTTTTGTTAATACTGCCGAGTTTTTCTGGAGTAAACTTATACATTTCCTAGCTTCGTTCTTTTGCTCTATTATCAAACCGGCACGTACTCCACTCAAATTCACTTTACCCGGGGTTGGTTTCTGGCCTGATATAGGCTTGGTAACGGACCGGATTATATCTAACGAGGAACTGTTAGTAGCATACCGTTCTAGTGTTCTTGGGAGATCCGTGCAGTGACGGACGGAGGTTTATATGTGTATCCCTGGCCTGGGACTATTGATATATATGCCGCCCTCACTGCAGAGTGCCCCGATAACCAGTACGGAACAGGGCAGCCTCTTCAGCAACTACTTATCCTAGGGGCAGTTCCCTGACTGACCTGAGGGTAAGGGGGGCCAGTGAACTGCGACTGAGTAATCTTCGTCACAGATTGGTGACGGCGGGGTGATATCCATATCCCCCCACTCTCTCGTGAGAGGGGTTTTCGTGACACCATACTATACTGTTATTCACATAGTTGTGCCCATACAACTCTGTTATCCACACAGCAGTACCCATACAATGCTGTTATCTACACAGCAATGCCCATACAATATGGTTATCCACATAATGCCATTATTCACATTATTGGACGGGCACTGCTATGAGGATGGCAGTATTGTATAAGCCCTAGAGATGAGCGGATCTTTGGACATTTGATTTCAGAAGAGCTGCCAGGCCTGGAGCAAGGTCAAATATTGTATATGAATATGTAATAATCACGTAACGCGATCTAGAAGCATTTAGTAGAGCGCAGTCCCTGCTCTAGATTCTGCCTAAATTGTCAGGAGTGCATAAGAGTAAGGCTATGTGCACACGTAGGAAAAGAGGTGCAGAATTTTCTGCACAAAATCCGCCTCTCCTGGCAGAATCCGCAGCCGCGGATTTTGCGTGGTTTTTATGCGGAATTGATGCGGATTTTCTGCGGTTTTTGCCACTGTGGAATTTTAACATGGAGGGGTGCAGAAACGCTGCAGATCCGCACAAAAGAAGTGACATGCACTTCTTTGAAATTCGCAGCAATTCCGCACTGATTTTTCCGCACCATATGCACAGCTTTTTTTTTTCCAATTCAATAACATTATACTGTACATCACAGTGCACATCTGCAGCGTTTCTGCGCAGAAAAATCCACTGCGGATCCGCATCGTGTGCACATAGTCTAAGAGAAAACAGAGAAGAGGGATCTGCCCGTCACTACAATGTCACCTCCTCCTTACTGAGACGGTAGGACGGGTGCTTGTCTGTTCTAGTATTTGGATGGAGCTCCCGGCGGAGCTTGGACACCGCTATTGTGTTTATACCTTTGGTGAAGGAGCAATTAATATTAATAATTTAATATTATGACCAAACTAATTTTGTTCCTTATTTGCATATTTTATTATAAAATGGTTTCCTTTTTTTTTTTTGCAGGTAAAATGAGAATTAGGACAGAAGTTTACGTGTAGGTTTTATGAAATTGTGCTGAAAATTGTCGTGTTGGTGTAAAGCAATCGACTGAATATAACGCACAGGAGGCACAAGGCGGGAACAGATTTATTTCTTTTCAATATAGCGGGAATTCACAGCTAATAATATGAAGGTATAAACAGCAGGAAACAATACCACAATAAACATACAATTAGAATAATGGAAAAGTCTCTCAATGATTATACTTGTGTCCTTCTTACAAGGGTGGTACACCCGTTCCTGAGATCTACTACGTTAGCTCTTTCTGCAACAATGGCCGTAGTGGGGGTCACCGGGTTTTCCTTCTAGCAAAGTCTATCAAGGAAAGTTGAGTTTCTTTCTGTCTACCGACGGTCCTCCACCCCCCCGCATTGTCCTAATCCAGGCCAACCCCTGTACTTTATGTCGTCATCCTTTAAAGGGACACTGTCACCTGAATTTGGAGGGAACAATCTTCAGCCATGGAGGCGGGGTTTTTGATTCACCCTTTCCTTACCCGCTGGCTGCATGCTGGCTGCAATATTGGATTGAAGTTCATTCTCTGTCCTCCGTAGTACATGCCTGCGCAAGGCAATCTTGCCTTGTGCAGGCGTGTACTACGGAGGACAGAGAATGAACTTCAATCCAATATTGCAGCCAGCATGCAGCCAGCGGGTAAGGAAAGGGTGAATCAAAAACCCAAAAACCCCGCCTCCATGGCTGAAGATTGTTCCCTCCAAATTCAGGTGACAGTGTCCCTTTAACTGCAGGCGTCTTCGTCTCCTCGCGGATCTTCAGTGATTGACCATGGTCGGGTGTCTCCTAGGCCTGGGGAAGAGAGGGCTGGGTCCAGTGGCGTAACTACAAAGTTATGGGCCCCGGTGCGAACTTTCAAATGGGGCCCCCCACCATGCCAAAATATTTTCCACCCAAATTCACATTTTCCCTATTAATTTTGCACACTATAGCTTTATTGCAAAGTTGTATAGTGTGACCGCAGTTGCATAACTATCCAGTGCCCCAGCCTGGCATACATTTGTCCCCCGTACTGCCATTGTTATGTAATGTATAAAATAAAATAAACCATTATACTCATCAGGGGCTAACATAGAAGTCATGGGGATCCATATAAGAAGTATAATGCACCCCCATAGTCCTCCTTATAGTATAATACACTCCCCATAGTCCCCATATAGTATTGTACACTCCTCAGTCCTCCATATAGTATAATACACTCCTCCATATATTAAAATACACTTCTCATAGTGCTCCATATAGGATAATACACTCTTCGTAGTGCTCCATATAGTATAATACACTGCTCAGTCCTCCATATAGTATAATACACCCCTCATAGTCCTCCATATAGTATAATACACTCCTCAGTCCTCTATTTAGTATTATATACTCCACATAGTCCTCCATATATTAAAATACACTGCTCAGTCCTCCATATAGTATAATACACTACTGATAGTGATCCATATAGTATAATGCACCGCCATCGTCATCCATGTCGTATAATTCACTTCCCATAGTATGATGCACCCTAGTTCTTCATATAGTATAATATATTCCCCATAGTCCTCAATTCAGTATAAGGCAGCCCACATATAGTATAATACAGCCACCCCACAGAGTATACTGCAGCCCTGCCATACAATGCAATGTAACCCTCATAGAATATAATGCAGCCCCCCTCAGTGTAATGAAGCCCCTCCATACAGGGGCAGTGAGAAAGACACAAGCAAATCATGACTAGGGGGGCAGGGGAGAAGGACACAAGGGGCTAGGGGAGACAGGCACAAGGGTAACATAGGGGGGCTAGGGAGCAAGGAAGACAGGCACAAGGGGACACATGGGGGCTAGGAGGCAGGCGAAAAGGTTACAAGGGCAAGGGAGACTGGCAGACGGGGACAAGGGACACAAGCATATGGGGACAAGGGAGACAGGTGCAAGGGGACACACAGGGACTAGTGGGCAAGGGACACAACGCTACACACGCGGACAAGGGACACAAGCACAAGGGGACACATAGGGACTAGGAGGAAGGGGAGAAGGGCAAATGGGACACACGGAGACTAGGGGAAAGGGAGACAGGCACAAGAGGACACAAGGAGACTCCGAGGGCAGAGTAGATAGGGACGCAAGGGCTGCAAGGGGACAGAGGAAGACGGGGGGGAGACTTGGGAGGAGGGATGAAGGGGGCACAGGGATTACAAGGACAGGGTAGATGGAGAACACATGGTGAGAAAGTGGACAGGGGAGACTTGAGAGCAGGGCAGACGAGTCACACGGGGACAAGGGGCAGGGAATGCATGGGGGGTGCATGGGAGATGGGGAGCATTGGGGGACCAGGGGAGGAGGAACAAGGTGTGTACGGGGGGCCTGGAGGAGCACAATGACCTGAACCTGGGAACCTACTAGGATATGGGGCATGGGAGAGCAGGGAGGAAATGGGGCTGGTGTCACAGGGGGCCAGGGACGCTGGGGGCCGAGACAGCGACACACGGGCAGCAGACACACCTCACTTCTGCCGCTCCCGTACACCTCCATGTTCATCCACGGATCCTCCACATGGCTGAGCCGCTGCAGCATCCCCCTCCTGGGTGGCTCGGTCCACATGCCCCCCACTAGCTCCGGAGCCACCTGTTCCCGTTCCCAGAAGCCGCCACAGGCTTTGCCAATATGGCGGCCACAATCACCTGTGCAGATGCTGCACTGTCTTGGCCCCGCACACAGCGGGTGCACGATGAAGTGATGTCATCACGCACCCGCAGTGTCAGAGGTAGAGGGGAATGATGGGAGAGGGAGCATCAGCTGACGCTCTCTCCTCCATCATTGCTTTGAACTGTACCGGTATCATAGACGCCGGTATAGTTCACTGCGGCAGCTGCGACGGGGGAAGTCGTGTGCCTCTGACCTGTCGGGCCCCTGACTTGCCAGACGCAGTTGCAGCGGCAACCGCGGAAGTTACGCCTCTGCCTCACACACACTACAGATATCACACACTACAGATATCACACACACACACACTACAGATGACACACACGCACACTATAGATATCACACACACACTACAGATATCATACACACACACTACATATATCACACACACACACTACAGATGTCACACACACTACAGATATCACACACTACAGAGATCACACACACACTACAGATATCACACACACACACACACTACAGATGTCACACACACACAAACTACAGATGTCACACAGACACACACACACACACTACAGATATCACACACACACACACACACCACAGATATCACACACATACTACAGATATCACACACACACTATAGATATCACACACACACCAGATACCAGCTCATATACACATCTCACACTCTCCTCTCTGGTAAAGGTGAGGCTGATATAAACGTGCAGCTCCTCAGCTTCTCCTGCTTACAGCAGCTCTGTCCTTTCCCGCACCTCCCCCGCTCTCGCCTTCTGTTCCGGGGCTGCAGAGCAGGAGAAGCTGTCTCACCATGCTGACTGGAGCTGCTTCCTAACTCTCACATATACCCCAGCTGCCCCCGCCCCCTAGATACGCCTCTGACTGTTGGCGTGCGGGAGGGATCTCCTGCACTGCAACATGGTGTTGGGTGCCTCTGACCTGCCGGGCCCAGTCGCAGTGGCGACCGCTGTGACTGTGGTAGTTACGCCACTGGCTGGGTCCCTGCTCGCAACAGGCACCATCTGGGCTCTGGCTCTCGACCGGCGTAGGGCGAAGGTTCTGATCCTGACCTGCACAATTTGGGCTCTGGGTCTTGAGCATAGTTCAGGTCTGCAGATTTCAACTGGCATAGTCTGGGTCTTGTCTGATGGTGGCCAGCACCCTTTGGCGTGCGCGCTCTGCTGAGGCATGTTACACTGGTTTAATTTTCATTGTCTCACCCATGTGCACACTGCTCCTCTCCTTGGCACCAAGGACTTTTATATCTGGGAACTCATTAATCCAAGGTACCTGACCGGGTTCCACATATGAACTTGTTTCCCCTGCAATTCTTCTAGTGCTGGTTGGTTCTGTATGGTTTTATCCTGTCAGCAGATGGCAGTGTTTCCTTACGCAGGGGCTCTTCAGGGCTACCATTGCTTCCTCCTACATTGGCTTCTCCTTCACAGAGAACATGGAGTCCTCTTCTATGTAAAACCTACAAGAGAAAAAATGAGCAAAAACCCTGCTGTAAATAAGTAAAAAGCAAAAAGTGCATCTAAATAACAGAGTTTCTAGTAATACTGGTTTTGATCAAAAATAGGATAAAAGCCATTCCACCTCGTCAAGGTAACTCTGATCGGGACAGTCCTACACTGTCTATTATTAAAAACCTCAGTGTGAGTAAGGGCAGACAACAGGACTGGGCTCAACCAGTAGAACACCAGCCTGGGGGAGCTTTATATACAATTTCCTGCTCAGAAAAGGGTGGAACCGTGGAAGCGCTTATTGCGCGAAACGGCCGTCGTCCTATTTCATTTGCCTGCATAATCTGCACTTGTTTACCCACAATACCTTGTCCATGATTTTTATTATGCAATAAAGGACTAAGGTTGTTTTTTCACCAATATTTGGAGTGCTGCTGCTGTTATTATTGTTTCTTTGGACTTTTCATGCACTTTTTTCACAGCATGCACCTCCAGCAAGGTGAAGGTTTCTGGAATGTGTCCGTGATTCAGAGTTTATTCATCCTTGAAGAGTGATTACTAAGAGCGGTTTTTCTCAGTGCCATTCATATTTTTTTCTTACTGATTTGCATTAAACATAGTGGTATTTTACTTACTGATCAGAAGGCGTCTGATTGTCAGGACCTTGTAAAAGAACAGGGGCAGCAGCATTTTTTTCCCCTCCACAGCATCACTGCCATCTATCTGCAGTGTAGGGAAGTACAGCCCTATGTATGTGAACGGAGCAGCTCCCTGTACAGCAGTGCCACTTTGACAGTAAAAATTATGGAGAATTGACCCCATAACTGAGCGTATTTACACCATTGTATAATAATTGGGAATATCCCTTTAAAAAAAAATGTACAGATCTTTTTACCTTTTTTTTTTCCTATGGTTTGATTTTTTTTAAATTAATTTTTGCAAGGTTTTTCCACCGATCTCTCCCATCGGGAAACAATGTACAGTCTGAGTTATGTCAACGTTGCAGTTTTTTACTTGGAACCAATAAGCTGCAACCTTAGAAGGAAGATAGACTTTTCAATGACCGTCCAATAATACGGAAAATCTGATGGTTCAGAATCTGTCCGGTCCCTTTTAGGCTGCATTCATTTATATCTTCAGTTTTAAAGCTGAAGTCTTAAACGGGTAAAGTTTTACTTTTATTCTACTTCCACATATGTAGAAAATATTTTATATATACCTGCCTGAAATCGGCTGGGCAAGGAGTTTGGCAAGCTGGAAAGCCCCCAAGGCAAATGTTGGGGTTTGTTTCAGCTTTGTATTAGTATGCTTTGGGGTAGTGTAGTGCCACCTGCAGGTCATTTTTTCTTACTACAGGTTTATGAAAATTAATGTTTAAAGTGTATTTTGTGATCACATCGTGGGTGTGTGGCTTGTTTGGCTATTTTCTTGCTGAAGGAGGCAAGTTTAGATTTCAAATGGTGTATCATTTGTGTGTGGGTGCAGTATGAACGGAGATACAAAGGAATCACCGAAAAAGAGTGTTTTGAAATAATACAGAAGGCTAATCGTACCGTTAGACAATTTGTTGCCTGTTTCCAAAACAAGAAACAGAAGAACATAAACCCATGCTGTGCCTCAGAGGACAGAGAAACCGGCCACATAGCACATTCTCAAGGCTTCAAACCCAGACACATGACAGTAAGTATGGAAGAACCACTAATAAATAATATAAACCCACTGCCCTAGGAAGATGGCCCAGCAGGACCAATTTACAGCTCAAGGAGACACTTGTGTTAGTTAGCAACCAATATAACAAAGAGGTGTAGAAAGTGGCTGTAATAAGTATGGTTGTGATCGTTCACTTGATTGACGACAGATAGCAGCAACTCCATATATTCCATTCATATCATACATGTCAGAGTCTATGTAGAGGCCACTCAATTCCTAAGAAAGGAAGAGAGACTGAACCAGGCTATAAAGGGTTATCAAATGAATGATAGGTGTATTACTGTAAAAATGTAGCCTGCTTGGTGTACATAAATAGTATAGTAGTTGCCGTATTTGGTATTTTAACACTTGTTAAATGGAATAAGTACATCCCAAAGCAACCTGCATGGGATTAAAGTTGCAACTGAGTCCCAAATGAAAGACCGCAGACTGACTAAAAAGTGCATATTCTGGTGATTAAAATTACATGCTTTCTTTAATAAATTTTAAAACACAAAAGGTATATAGAGCTACAAATATATTAAATATTAATGAAAGATATCATTGAAAAGCAAGAAGTTCAATATCATGGTTTAGACCATTAGGAGCTAAAGTGTTAAGGTGAAACAGGCTACGTTTTTACAGTAATACACCTATCATTCATTTGGTAACCCTTTATAGCCAGGTTGGGCTCTCTTCCTTTCTTAGGAATTGAGTGGCCGCTGTATAGGTTCTTAGCACATAAATTGGCCAATTCATGTGAGCCCATCAAACGCGACAAAGTGACACTTTTGTAAGTAATTTTTTTAAAATTTGTTTTACTTTATTACAGCTTACTTGGCAATTATTATAGATTTTGTGTTTATATATATATATATATATATATATATATATATATATATATATATATATATATATATATTGGTCTCTACAGAATGCTACTGCGTTCCTCCGTTCAGCAAATTAGGTGGTCTTTGTAGTAGGCACCTGTTCACACCATATGGAGGGGGTGCTGGTCAGGTGTTTTGTTCTATGCAATTATTTATTAGTGGTTTACTATATTGTGGAACACCAGAAACAGGGCAGTGGTGTCTGTGTAACAAGGTTTATTGCGTAGATCCAGGTGTAATATGTTGCATAGAAGAACAGAGAATTTAAAAAACTTGCAAAGTACGAATGCACTCTGAGTATTTGAGAACCTGAGCAGCAGACTTACCAAGCACATTTTAGGGCAGCACGGTGGCTCAGTGGTTAGCACTGTTGCTTTGCAGTGTTGGGGTCCTGGGCTCAAATCCCATCAAGGACAACATCTGCAAGGAGTTTGTATGTTCTCCCCGTGTTTGTGTGGGTTTCCTCCCACACTCCAAAGACATACAAAGGTAGGGGAGAGAGGGACCCATTGGTCACCCTGAGACCGCCTCTCAGGAGCCAATGGGTTATGTTTAAATGCTGCTGTCTCTTTTCGACAGCAGCATTTAAACAGTTAGCTAGTGACACACACCAGGGTTTTGTTTTTATGCTATAATAGGAATTCATCAGCCTCTGAGTTTAAGTGGTAAGTGGATGGGAATAGGCATGGCTGTGAAAACTGCCAACCATGTGGATCCATGGATGCAGGGAAGGGACTAATCCTGACACGGATTCACCCTCAAACACTATCTTCTGATCTGGAGTCAAATATGGCAACATAACACCATAGGTTGAGACATCCTGGATTCTCTTTGCTCTATACAACTTGCCCTAAACTACATATTGTCATTGACATGAATTCATGAGACCCAGCCGCTACAGGCAGGAACACCATGTTGTATCGCCTCAGCTCACATACTCTACATAACTGACAAACGAGCATGTGTAACACCCTTCAAGCAGCAAGAAGACTTAACCGGCCAAGAGTTAATTATTTAGAAGTAATCCATGCTATGTTTCAGATGAAAATAGCGACCAAACATCTGACAAATAAAACCTTGCACACTGTGTCCTTTATACAAGTCTCCATCCTGTACACATCTTTTATACTCGCACGTCTCCGTCCTGTACACGTCTCCTATACTCACACATCTCCATCCTGTACACGTCTCTTATACTCACATGTCTCCATCCTGTACACGTCTCTTATACTCGCACGTCTCTGTCCTGTACACGTCTCTTATACTCGCACGTCTCCATCCTGTACACATCTCTTATACTCACACGTCTCCGTCCTGTTCACGTCTCTTATACTCGCACGTCTCCGTCCTGTACACGTCTTTTATACTCGCACGTCTCCATCCTGTACACGTCTCTTATACTCACACGTCTCCATCCTGTACACGTCTCTTATACTCACACGTCTCCATCCTGTACACGTCTCTTATACTCGCACGTCTCCTTCCTGTTCACGTCTCTTATACTCGCACGTCTCCGTCCTGTACACGTCTCTTATACTCACACGTCTCCGTCCTGTACACGTCTCTTATACTCACATGTGTCCGTCCTGTACACGTCTCTTATACTCACACGTCTCCGTCCTGTTCACGTCTCTTATACTTGCACGTCTCCGTCCTGTACACGTCTCTTATACTCACACGTCTCCGTCCTGTTCACGTCTCTTATACTCGCACGTCTCCGTCCTGTACACGTCTCTTATACTCGCACGTTTCTGTCCTGTACACGTCTCTTATACTCGTACGTCTCCGTCCTGTTCACGACTCTTATACTCACAAGTCTCCTTCCGGTACACGTCTCTTATACTCACACGTCTCTGTCCTGCACACGTCTCGTATACTCACACGTCTCCATCCTTTACACGTCTCTTATACTTGCACGTCTCCGTTCTGTACACGTCTCTTATACTCACACGTCTCCGTCCTGTTCACGTCCCTTATACTCGCACGTCTCCGTCCTGTACACGTCTCTTATGCTCGCATGTCTCCGTCCTGTACACGTCTCTTATACTCACACGTCTCCATCCTGTACACGTCTCTTATGCTCGCACGTCTCCGTCCTGTACACGTCTCTTATATTCACACATCTCCGTCCTGTACACGTCTCTTATACTCACAGGTCTTAGTCCTGTACATGTCTCTTATGCCCGCACATCTCCACCCTGTACACGTCTCTTATACTCACACGTCTCCATCCTGTACACGTCTCTTATACTCGCACGTCTCCGTCCTGTACACGTCTCTTATACTTGCACGTCTCCGTCCTGTACACATCTCTTATACTCGCACGTCTCCATCCTGTACACTTCTTTTATACTCGCACGTCTCCATCCTGTACACGTCTCTTATACTCGCACGTTTCTGTCCTGTACACGTCTCTTATACTCGTACGTCTCCGTCCTGTACACGACTCTTATACTCACAAGTCTCCTTCCGGTACACGTCTCTTATGCTCACACGTCTCTGTCCTGCACACGTCTCTTATACTCGTATGTCTCCGTCCTGTACACGTTTCTTATACTCGCATGTCTCTGTCCTGTACACGTCTCTTATACTCACACGTCTCTGTCCTGTACACGTCTCGTATACTCGCACGTCTCCATCCTTTACACGTCTCTTATACTTGCACGTCTCCGTCCTGTACACATCTCTTATACTCGCACGTCTCCATCCTGTACACGTCTTTTATACTCGCACGTCTCCATCCTGTACACGTCTCTTATACTCGCACGTTTCTGTCCTGTACACGTCTCTTATACTCGTACGTCTCCGTCCTGTACACGACTCTTATACTCACAAGTCTCCTTCCGGTACACGTCTCTTATGCTCACACGTCTCTGTCCTGCACACGTCTCTTATACTCGTATGTCTCCGTCCTGTACACGTTTCTTATACTCGCATGTCTCTGTCCTGTACACGTCTCTTATACTCACACGTCTCTGTCCTGTACACGTCTCGTATACTCGCACGTCTCCATCCTTTACACGTCTCTTATACTTGCACGTCTCCGTTCTGTACACGTCTCTTATACTCACACGTCTCCGTCCTGTTCACGTCTCTTATACTCGCACGTCTCCGTCCTGTACACGTCTCTTATACTCGCACGTTTCTGTCCTGTACACGTCTCTTATACTCGTACGTCTCCGTCCTGTACACGATTCTTATACTCACAAGTCTCCTTCCGGTACACGTCTCTTATACTCACACGCCTCTGTCCTGCACACGTCTCTTATACTCGCATGTCTCCGTCCTGTACACGTTTCTTATACTCGCATGTCTCCGTCCTGTACACGTCTCTTATACTCACACGTCTCCGTCCTGTACACGTCTCTAAGGCTACGTTCACATTAGCGTTTTGCGCGGTTGCGTCGGGCGCACCCGCGGCGACGCATGCGTCATGCACCCCTATATTTAACATGGGGGGCGTATGGACATGCGTTGTGCTGCTTTTTGCGACACATGCGTTTTTTTGGCCACAAGCGTAGGGCGCAGAGGACGCAGCAAGTTGCATTTTTTTGCGTCCACTTTTCGGCAAAAAAGGACGCATGCGTCGCAAAACGCAGCGTTTTAGCGTGCGTTTTGTTGCGTTTTTCTTTGCATTGTGCGGTGCGTCGCCGACGCAGCCCCGCACAACGCAAATGTGAATGTAGCCTTATACTCGCACATCTCCGTCCTGTACACGTCTCTTATATTCACACATCTCCGTCCTGTACACGTCTCTTATACTCACAGGTCTTAGTCCTGTACGTGTCTCTTATGCCCGCACATCTCCACCCTGTACACGTTTCTTATACTCGCACGTCTCCGTCCTGTACACGTCTCTTATACTCGCACGTCTCCGTCCTGTACACGTCTCTTATACTCGCACGTCTCCATCCTGTACACGTCTTTTATACTCGCACGTCTCCGTCCTGTACACGTCTCTTATACTCGCACGTCTCCGTCCTGTACACGTCTCTTATACTCGCACGTCTCCATCCTGTACACGTCTTTTATACTCGCACGTCTCCGTCCTGTACATGTCTCTTATACTCTCACGTCTCCATCCTTTATACGTCTCTTATACTCGCATGTGTCCGTCCTGTACACGTCTCTTATACTCACACGTCTCCATCCTTTACACGTCTCTTATACTCGCACGTCTCCGTCCTGTTCATGTCTCTTATACTCACACGTCTCCGTCCTGTTCACGTCTCTTATACTCGCACGTCTCCATCCTGTACACGTCTCTTATACTTGCATGTTTCTGTCCTGTACACGTCTCTTATACTCGTACGTCTCTGTCCTGTACACGACTCTTATACTCACAAGTCTCCTTCCGGTACACGTCTCTTATACTTACACGTCTCTTATACTCGCACGTCTCCGTCCTGTACACGTCTCTTATACTCGCACGTCTCCGTCCTGTACACGTCTCTTATACTCGCACGTCTCCATCCTGTACACGTCTTTTATACTCGCACGTCTCCGTCCTGTACATGTCTCTTATACTCTCACGTCTCCATCCTTTACACGTCTCTTATACTCGCATGTGTCCGTCCTGTACACGTCTCTTATACTCACACGTCTCCATCCTTTACACGTCTCTTATACTCGCACGTCTCCGTCCTGTTCATGTCTCTTATACTCACACGTCTCCGTCCTGTTCACGTCTCTTATACTCGCACGTCTCCATCCTGTACACGTCTCTTATACTTGCATGTTTCTGTCCTGTACACGTCTCTTATACTCGTACGTCTCTGTCCTGTACACGACTCTTATACACACAAGTCTCCTTCCGGTACACGTCTCTTATACTTACACGTCTCTTATACTCGTATGTCTCCGTCCTGTACACGTCTCTTATACTCGCATGTCTGCGTCCAGAAAGGCCGTACTGGGGGCCCACGGCACGTAAAGGGAGGCCGCCATGACGGGGTTACGTGGGACCTGGGGAGCTGGAGCAGTTAGAAGGGATACGGTGGTAAGGGGTTAACTGGGAACTTGAGGGGTGGCTTTAGGGGCATTTTTTGAAAACAAGGGGTGGAACTAGGGGACTGTGGGGAGGGGGCACATAAAAAGGGGCACGCTCCTCACGCAGGCATCCATTTTAGGTGCCTGCGTGACAAGTGAGGAATCTCTGTCACACTTACCAGAATGGACGTTGAAGCGATCCTCCAGCGTCTCCGGACGGCAGCCAGCTCCCAGGGGACAGATTGGCTGAATGCATCCGTTAACAGCCTTCTCCAGGGGACATCGGGAGCACCATCGCAGGCACCGCAGGACGGGCGCCGGCCGCGGAGGACTAGGCCTCCGGCGCGCCTAAGCCCGGACATCATCCTCAGGGCCCGGCGCCGAAATAGGAGCCCCTCTGCGGACCCTCCGGTAAGCAGCGCTGTTCCCTCCACCTCACAGCGCGGCGCCGGGAGGAATCCTCCAGTGCGGCGGGGCCTACAACGGGGGGTGGATCCTTCCTCCCCTCCTTCAGTGTCCGGGCGACGTGGGGCGGCAGGAGCAGGAGCCGGTACGGCGGCCGCCAGCATGCCCGCTGGCGCCGCTCAGCGTGGGAGGCAGCGACAGCCGAGGAGACGGGGGTCAGGTGCGGTGGCCCCTCAGCGCCGAGGATTATGCGGGCGGCAGTCGGCTGGCCCTGGCATCAGCGTGCGGCCTTCTGCAGTGCACAGCTCTGGAGTCTTCAACGCAGCAGCGCCCTCTGCTGGTGGTGGCCTGGATATTGCAAGTTCTGCGCCCTCTGCTGGTGTTGGCCGGGATTTTCCTGCAGCTGCGCCCTCTGCTGGTGATGGCCGGGATTTTCCTGGATCTGCGCCCTCTGCTGGTGATGGCCGGAACTTTCCTGGATCTGCGTCCTCTGCTGGTGGTGGCGGAAATTTTCCGGATTCCGGCAGGCGACATTCCGTCGCTTCGGTACGCAGTGCCGGGGACGTATCCGTGGCAAGGAGCCGCACATCTTCCATCGGGCGGCAGGATGCTGGCTCGGCCTTTTCCCTTTCCGCAGCACCAGGGCAGTCGACGGCATCACCGAGTCGCCAGGACACGGATACGGCCGCCAGGAGTTCGGCGGGCAACATCGCGGATCAAGCCGGTCGGGATGCAGGACACCTTCGGCTGGGAGCTGGATCTTCAGCTGCTGGGCTCACAGCACCCAGGCAGCTAGGTGAGAACATTTTCCCTATCTTTAATTTGCCAGGCATAGTTTCCCCTGAAGCTAGGAATAGTGACATTACTTCGGGAGTTGCTAGCGGGGGTATGGGTTTAATCCTTAGAGGTTTAGGGGAGCTAGCGGGCTTGTGGGGGTCCGGTCTTAGCAGGGGGTCTTTGCCGTCAGCTGCTTGGTTGGGAAATACGGGGTCGTTTGAGGGGTCTAGACAGTTGTCTGAAGTTACGGGTACATCCAGCAGTGCGGGTCCTGCGGCAGACACGGGGAGCTCATCAAGGGAGAAGGACGGAACAGCACCAGGGCCTGGGTCAGGAATTGATGCACCAGGTGAGGGAGCTTTGCAGGATAAGGAAAAGGAGGATGTACCGCAACTAGACGATGCGGCTAGGGGGGAGGTCTATGTCTGCTTCGAGGGCCCGTTAGGGGCACATTTAAAACAAGAGGTTAGGGAAAAAATCTGGAAAGGGGAGTACATAGAAATATTTTCTCTTTTACCCCTAGAGAGATTTAATTTGGATAGAGCTAGAAGGGAGGACTCTAAAAAAGAAGATGAGGAGAAACGGAGATATAGGCTGATTCCCAGATCATTTTCAAATTGGCTGCAAGCTTTCGCTATTATGGCTAGCGTAATCGGGGAGAAGGCCCCGGAAAATTGCTCGGCATTATTTTGTTACTTAGATGCCATAGGGGAGGCTTACAGGACCTATGGGGGACAGGGTTGGTTACGCTATGACGAACAGTTTCGTCAGCGTAAGGCTTTTAGGCCAAATATCAGGTGGGATCACAAGGACATAGCGTTGTGGATGAGAGTTATGGTCCCATCCCGTTTAGGTCAGACTAGCCAGCCTTTTCACAGGGGCGCCGGGAGTCCAGGGCAGTCAGGACACTCGGCGGCTTTGCAGAAGGGACTGTGTTTCGCCTTCAATGATGGCATATGCAGATTCGGGAGCAAGTGTAAATATAGGCACGAGTGTTCAACCTGCGGGGGGGTGCATAGCGCTTCAAAATGTTTCAGGGGTAACAGGCAAAAAGTTGGAGATTCAGCTGACAAAAGGGGTGACTCCGGTGCAGTGGGTCGTGATGGAGGCCTTTCTAAGTAGATACCCTGATAGGTCAGCTGCAGTTTTATTGCGCGACGGTTTTAAGGAGGGTTTCAAAGTCCCTTATGTTGAGCAGGATGTTAGTTTAAAAAGAAAAAATTTGAAATCGGCGTTACAATTCCCGGAGGTCGTGTCGGAGAAGTTGAATAAGGAAGTTGCTCTGGGAAGAATGGCAGGCCCGTTTGTCGCCCCTCCGATTGCAAATCTGAGGGTGTCACCTCTTGGCGTGGTCCCTAAGAAAGAACCTAATAAATTTAGGTTAATCCATCACCTGTCATTTCCGAAGGGATCTTCGGTTAATGATGGTATTGATCCCGAGTTGAGTTCGGTGTCGTACTTATCATTCGATTCAGCGATGGAGTGGGTTAGAGCATGTGGAAAGGGGGCTAAGCTGGCTAAGACCGACATCGAAGCGGCCTTTCGTTTGTTGCCAGTTCATCCTGACAGTTTGCATTTATTGGGTTGTTTTTGGGATGGCGGCTTCTTTGTTGATCGTTGTCTTCCCATGGGTTGCTCGATTTCATGTGCTTACTTTGAGGCCTTCAGCACGTTCCTAGAATGGGTGGTGAAAGATGTGTCTGGGATACGCTCATGTTCGCACTATCTGGATGACTTTCTGTTTATAGGGCCAGCGGAATCAGCAGATTGTTCGATTTTGTTGCATACAATGGAGAGTGTGACAAAAAACTTCGGGGTGCCTTTGGCGGAGGATAAAACAGTTGGTCCGGTGACAGTGTTGAGCTTCCTAGGCATTGAAATCGACACGGTAGCAATGGAATGTAGGCTACCTGCAGACAAGGTTACCGCGTTGCGCCAAGATGTGGTTAATACGATTGGTTTGAAGAAGATAAACTTGCGCAGTTTGCAATCGTTGTTAGGGAAACTGAACTTTGCATGTAGGATCATGCCGATGGGTCGAGCGTTCTGCCGCCGCCTATCCTTGGCAACAGTAGGGGTAAAGTCCCCTTTGCATTTCATCAGGATAAAGAAAGAGTTTCGGGACGATTTGAAGATGTGGGCGGATTTTCTGGACGAGTACAATGGCAGATCTCTGTGGATTCAGCCGGTGGCAGATGCTACCTCCTTGGGCATTTTGGTGCATGTCGTTGAAATGAGTGGCTTTGGTCTTTTCTTTCATGGTAGCTGGTCAGCAGCGGCTTGGCCGGAAGAATGGAAGGAGGAGGGGTTAACAAACAACCGGCTACTGTTGCATTTGTTCCCCAGGGTAGTTGCGTTGGCCCTGTGGGGTGACAAATTGAGGAATTTGAAGATTTCTTTTCATTGTGAGCATGTTGGAACGGTGACGGCGGTAAACTCGTTGTCAGCGGCTACGCCTGCAGTAGTGAAGGTCTTGCAGCACTTGGTTTTCCTGGGTCTTAAGTTTAACTTATGGATTGTATCTGAAGTTAGCTTGTCAGCGCCTGATCCAATAGTTGTTGCTCTTTCTCAATTTCAGTGGCAGCTTTTCCGGGATTTGGCACCACAGGCGGAGAGCGCGGGCCGGGATTGTCCAGTGGAGTTGTGGAACCTGCCGCGAGGGCCGTAACAGAGTTATTTACCAAATCGCTCGCGGATTCATCTTGGTCTCATTATAATCAGGCTTGGAGTTTGTGGGAATCCTGGATGTCAAGTATGGACCAGGATATGGAGGAGGAGTATGGTTTGTTGTTGTTCTTAGGTCATCATTGGGAGGCAGGTTGGTCTGTGACACGTTTGAATAAGTTTCTGGCGGGGCTAGCCTTCAACCTTAAATGGAGGGGGGGTAAGGATATAACGAAATCCTTCTTGGTTCGGCAAGTTGTTCGGGGTTGGAAGAAAGGCTGGAAGGCTTCGGACGGTCGCCGACCCGTATCTTATGAGGTGCTCTCAGCCATTGAGCGGAAGTTGCAAGAGGTGTGTTTTTCCGAATGGGAAGTGGTTCTGTTCCGTGCAGCCTTTTCTTTGGCCTTCTTTGGGGCATTTCGGTTAGGTGAGTTGGTTAGCCCGTCCGTTAGTAAAAAAGGTATTTTGTTAAGAGAAAACGTGGATGTCGAAGGGAATAAGGTGGTAGTGTTTATTAAGGCTTCCAAAACGGACGTGTATGGGAAAGGGTGCAAAGTGGTGTTGTTCAATGTTGAAGGATCCCCGGTGTGCCCGGTGGCATCCGTGAAGAAGTACATGGCAAAGGGCGGGGTGTTAGACGAGCCATTCTTGGTGCACGAAAATGGGTCTTTCTTGTCCCGTTTTCAGTTTATTTCTGTTTTTAGGAAATGTTTGGCGGCAGCGGGCTTACCTGCAACACAATATAGTGGTCACTCCTTCAGGATCGGGGCAGCGACTGAGGCCGCTAGGTGGGGCCTTGGTGAGGATGTGGTTCGGAGAATTGGGAGGTGGGAATCTTCAAGATTCCAGTCGTATGTTCGCCCAAACCTATTGTGAGTTAGAAGCTGTGTTAAGTTAATTGTTTGTTGCCTTTCTTTCTGTGTTGCAGGGCCTGATCCGATGCTCGTCTGGATCATGGGGCATTCGTATGTTGTATGGGCTGCGTTGCGTGCTGCGGTTCGTCCGGACGGTCGTCAGTTGGGTCTTTCTCGAGAGACAGTGACTTTACGATGGATCGGTAAAAGGGGGATGGTGTGGAAGGAATGGTTACCTGAATTTCATCGTTTTGTTAGACTGGATAGAGTGCCGGAGATCGTGGTGATACATTTAGGGGGGAATGATTTGGCTAAACGGTCTTGTAGGGAGCTGATTAAGGATATCAAATTCGATATCCTGAGGTTCTGGGTCATGTTTCCAAAAGTGTTGTTGGTGTGGTCCGACATCATTCCCCGTAAAAGATGGAGAGGTGCTAGATCACACGAGGGGGTGAACAGGGCCCGGATTAAAATAAACAGGGCCATATCTCGGTTTATGGTGAGGAATGGCGCGTTGGCCGTGAGACATGTGGACTTGGAATCGGGTCAAGGAGCTTACTGGAGAGCTGATGGCGTGCACCTGAACGCGGTGGGTAATGATATGTGGTGTTTGGCTATCCGTAGTGGCATTGAATTAAGCTTGAAGGTGTGGAGGGACATGAATGGCTAAGGTGTCAGGCCATTCGTGTTCGTGGCGGGGGTGGAGGTCCTCGAAGTCGGTGGAAATGGTAAATCGTGGTTCAATGGGGTGGGGATCTTGAGAGGTCCTGGACACCCCATGAGAGAATTTAACAAGGCGCGGTACGGTTATTCCGCGTGAGGTGGATTTATGGACCCCTGGCATGGGGGTGGGTTCGGTGGACCAGGATTGGTTGTTATCTATCCCTGAGCTGGTGCTTTACGGCTGGGGGTAAGACTCATCCTGGGCTGAACATTGTGGAGTTTTTGGGATACTGAGTTTTTTATAACTTTGGGGCTTCGAGGACCGCCCCTCCTATTCTGGGTTGTCATAAAAGTTCTGTTATCTTTTATTTAATAAAATGGCTGCTGTGGCCAATTAAATCCAACATATGTCTCCGTCTGCTGTTTTGAGTACGTTAGAAGTTTATTCTTTAGATTGTTAAGAGATCTGTTTAAGGGGGTTGGGGTAATTTTTTCCAGGTCACGGAACTCACGTATACCCTATGTCAAGAAAGGCCGTACTGGGGGCCCACGGCACGTAAAGGGAGGCCGCCATGACGGGGTTACGTGGGACCTGGGGAGCTGGAGCAGTTAGAAGGGATACGGTGGTAAGGGGTTAACTGGGAACTTGAGGGGTGGCTTTAGGGGCATTTTTTGAAAATAAGGGGTGGAACTAGGGGACTGTGGGGAGGGGGCACATAAAAAGGGGCACGCTCCTCACGCAGGCATCCATTTTAGGTGCCTGCGTGACAAGTGAGGAATCTCCCGCCCACCCTCCCTTTTTTGGTTAGGGTAATGGGGGGGGTGAAGTCGGCATATGTGGGCTTTTGGAGTATTGTTTTAAGAGGCGTCTAAATGTATTTATTTTGTTATGTGAATGCTGTCAGGGTATTGTCACGGCAGTTGGCGGGGGTGGAGGTCCTCGAAGTCGGTGGAAATGGTAAATCGTGGTTCAATGGGGTGGGGATCTTGAGAGGTCCTGGACACCCCATGAGAGAATTTAACAAGGCGCGGTACGGTTATTCCGCGTGAGGTGGATTTATGGACCCCTGGCATGGGGGTGGGTTCGGTGGACCAGGATTGGTTGTTATCTATCCCTGAGCTGGTGCTTTACGGCTGGGGGTAAGACTCATCCTGGGCTGAACATTGTGGAGTTTTTGGGATACTGAGTTTTTTATAACTTTGGGGCTTCGAGGACCGCCCCTCCTATTCTGGGTTGTCATAAAAGTTCTGTTATCTTTTATTTAATAAAATGGCTGCTGTGGCCAATTAAATCCAACATATGTCTCCGTCTGCTGTTTTGAGTACGTTAGAAGTTTATTCTTTAGATTGTTAAGAGATCTGTTTAAGGGGGTTGGGGTAATTTTTTCCAGGTCACGGAACTCACGTATACCCTATGTCATGTACACGTCTCTTGTACTCACACGTCTCCGTCCTGTACACGTCTCTTATACTCGCACGTCTCTGTCCTGTACACGACTCTTATACTCACAAGTCTCCTTCCGGTACACGTCTCTTATACTTACACGTCTCTTATACTCGTATGTCTCCGTCCTGTACACGTCTCTTATACTCGTATGTCTCCGTCCTGTACACGTCTCTTATACTCGCACGTCTCCGTCCTGTACACGTCTCTTATATTCACACGTCTCCATCCTGTACACGTCTCTTATACCCGCACGTCTCCGTCCTGTACATGTCTCTTATACTCGCACGTCTCCGTCCTGTACACGTCTCTTATACTCGCATGTCTACGTCCAGTACACGTCTCTTATACTTGCACGTCTCCATCCTGTACACGTCTCTTATACTCACACGTCTCTATCTTTAACACGTCTCTTATGCTCGCACGTCTCCGTCCTGTTCACGTCTCTTATACTCGCACGTCTCCGTCCTGTACACGTCTCTTATACTCGCACGTCTCCATCCTGTACACGTCTTTTATACTCGCACGTCTCCGTCCTGTACATGTCTCTTATACTCTCACGTCTCGATCCTTTACACGTCTCTTATACTCACACGTCTCCGTCCTGTACACGTCTCTTATACTCACAAGTCTCCATCCTTTACACGTCTCTTATACTCGCACGTCTCCTTCCTGTTCACGTCTCTTATACTCGCACGTCTCCGTCCTGTACACGTCTCTTATACTCGCATGTGTCCGTCCTGTACACGTCTCTTATACTCACACGTCTCCATCCTTTACACGTCTCTTATACTCGCACGTCTCCGTCCTGTTCATGTCTCTTATACTCACACGTCTCCGTCCTGTTCACGTCTCTTATACTCGCACGTCTCCATCCTGTACACGTCTCTTATACTTGCATGTTTCTGTCCTGTACACGTCTCTTATACTCGTACGTCTCTGTCCTGTACACGACTCTTATACTCACAAGTCTCCTTCCGGTACACGTCTCTTATACTTACACGTCTCTTATACTCGTATGTCTCCGTCCTGTACACGTCTCTTATACTCGCATGTCTGCGTCCTGTACACGTCTCTTATACTCACACGTCTCCGTCCTGTACACGTCTCTTATACCCGCACGTCTCCGTCCTGTACATGTCTCTTATACTCGCACGTCTCCGTCCTGTTCACGTCTCTTATACTCGCATGTCTACGTCCAGTACACGTCTCTTATACTTGCACGTCTCCATCCTGTACACGTCTCTTATACTCACACGTCTCTATCTTTAACACGTCTCTTATACTCGCACGTCTCCGTCCTGTTCACGTCTCTTATACTCGCACGTCTCCGTCCTGTACACGTCTCTTATACTCGCACATCTCTGTCCTGTACACGTCTTATACTTTCACGTCTCTTATACTCGTATGTCTCTGTCCTGTACACGTCTCTTATACTCGCATTTCTCCGTCCTGTACACGTCTCTTATACTCGCATTTCTCCATCCTGTACACGTCTCTTATACTCGCATTTCTCCGTCCTGTACACGTCTTATACTCACACGCCTCTATCTTTTACACGTCTCTTATACTCGCACGTCTCCGTCCTGTTCACGTCTCTTATACTCGCACGTCTCCATCCTGTACGCGTCTCTTATACTCGCACATCTCACTTTCACGTCTCTTATACTCGTATGTCTCTGTCCTGTACACGTCTCTTATACTAGCACGTTTCTGTCCTGTACACGTATCTTATACTCACAAGTCTCCGTCCTGTACACGTCTCTTATACTCGCATTTCTCCGTCCTGTACACGTCTCTTATACTCGCATTTCTCCGTCCTGTACACGTCTTATACTCACACGCCTCTGTCCTGTATATTTCTCTTATACTCGCACGTGTCTGTCCTGTACACGTCTCTTAGGCCACCCGAGCAACGAGTACACTCGCTCATCACTACTAAAGATGCCTATACAGTCTGTACCCCAAGTATCATTGTCATTATCCTGTACCCCAAGTGTCAGCGCCATTATTCTGTACCCCGATTGTCAGCGTCATTATCTTGTACCCCTAGTGCCAGTGTCATTATCCCGTACCCCCAGTGTCAGTGACATAATCCTGTATCCCGAGTGTCAGCGTTATTATCCTGTGCCCCGAGAGTCAGCGTCGTTATCCTGTACCCCCAGTGTCAGTGTCATTATCCTCTACCCTGAGAGTCAGCGTCGTTATCCTGTACCCCCAGTGTCAACGTCATCATCCTGCACCCCGAGAGTCAGTGTCGTTATCCTGTATCCCCAGCATCTGTGTCATTATCCTCTACCCCGAGAGTCAGTGTCGTTATCCTGTACCCCGAGAGTCAGTGTCGTTATCCTGTACCCCGAGAGTCAGTGTCGTTATCCTGTACCCCGAGAGTCAGTGTCGTTATCCTGTACCCCGAGAGTCAGTGTCGTTATCCTGTACCCCGAGAGTCAGTGTCGTTATCCTGTACCCCGAGAGTCAGTGTCGTTATCCTGTACACCCAGCATCTGTGTCATTATCCTGTAACACCCGAGAGTCAGTGTCGTTATCCTGTACACCCAGCATCTGTGTCATTATCCTGTAACACCCGAGAGTCAGTGTCGTTATCCTGTACCCCCAGTGTCAGTGTCATTCTCTATTCCCTCTTTCCTGACTCCCCTGTCAGACGCTAGGACTGGCCCAGAGGAGAGTAGGAGAATCCTCCGGTAGGCCCCTGTGTACTTGGCACAATATTCTAGAATCACTATGTACAGACAGAGGCAGCATCTTCTTCATGTAACAATCTACCCAGTGCATTGTTACATACATCTGTGATTGAGGATAATGTCTTATTTTACATGTAGCTGAAAAGTGGGGCCCTGGAATTAGTTCCTGGCGTGGCCTTGGCTCCCCAGTCCACCAGTGTCAGGATCACCACTATTTGATCTGTATCTCCTCGTCTCTCCCACCTGTTGCTTTCCTTTGTGCTCCGCTGTGGCATACACAGGGTTAATATCCTCCGTGTCCCCCCCCTGCTTTCCCACCAGTGGAGGGGCTTACTCCATCTCCCATCAGTAAGTGCAGCAGCCAATCACAGCTCTCGAGCAGGAGTATAGGTGGTCCAGGCAGGCGTGGGAGTCGCCACTCACTGCCTCTCACAAAGTAACTGCAGATGCTCAGCACAGAGGTTGCTATAGGTACCAGTTACTAGTAGCAACCAAATCACCATCAGCATCCCCCGACCACCCCCAAATGCAGGAGGGAGCCGGGCAGGCAGCAGGTGAGCAACTGCTGGGGGGGACACAGTCAGTTCTCAGTGTGAAGACCCCCAGAGATCAGCAAATAATCCCCCATCAGAAGGCAATTAAAGCAGCAGCGGACGGGAATGGGAATAGTGAAGTTCCTCATCAACAGGTAAGGAGGCGACGAGTCAGCTGCGGCGGAGGCATGGAGCCGGGTGCTGCCCAACGTCTGCATCTGTATGCACCAGCAGTGTACACGGCCCATGACATATATAACATAGGGTGGGTGGCCGGGAGTCCACATATATCGCAGCCTGACATCCAGACAAACGGATCATATCACGATCCAGCAGTGAAGGCGTTAACCTGCAGGTTCTGACCCATCTTCTGCCCAGGGAGGTCAGTCCTGACGCATTTTAACCCTTTCAGCAACAAGTGTAGATGCTTCGAGGGGACGTCAAACCATTTTTGTGAATACTTTCGAGGCTCTGGTCATCACTTTATGCCAGAGTTTTTTATGCAATGTTTTTAGCAAGAAAGGCGTGCCCCAGTCTTTCTGCCCCAGTCTTATGAAAAACATTAAATAATAAAAAATATTTCTGGTGTAAATAGATGCCGGCCATCCATTGTCACCTCACCTCTAGGGAGGTGAGGTAATTGGTGCAGACGGGCACGCGGGGGTCAATTACCACGGGATAAAGAATCGCTGTCATGGAGGATTGTCATACAGACCAAGAGACTACAATACCCATCATCCTGCTGAAGTTATCTGATGCACAAAACATAAGAGCAGCGATCAAGCATGGAGCGCTGCCCTACTGAAGGTAGCAAGCCTCAAGTGTATGGAGTGCCATGACCAGGGCAATTAAAACCAGTCCAATTTTTTTGCTACTTTCTTGCCCCTGTCTCGGTACCTTGCAGATCGCAGTGCGGCACCATTTAATGGCCTCATGGACAGCAGCACACCAAGCAGACTCGCACCTTATAAGTCAAGGGGTGCGCCAAAAAAAGCCCACTTCCCCGCTACCATCCATACTTCATACATCTTTCACAAATACATTACAATTATAAGGACAGGAAGCTCTAACATATAGATGCAAAACAGATGTACAAAACCGCCACGTGAGGTGATTGAGTAAATATATGTGTTTTTAAACACTTAAAAATGTGAGGGCTGGGGTCAGTGGCAGAACGGAGGGCACGGGTAGGGTGATGGGCAGAGAAGATGGAGGAGATGTAGGGTGGTGCTGAACACTTTGATGGTGATAGGTACGTTTGTATTGTATTCTGTAGCAGATGGGTAACTAGTGTAATGACTGGTACAAGATGGAGGCATTGGTGTAGCGGCTGGACAGAAATACAACCCTGGATGCCGCATTCAAGATGGATTGGAGAGGGGAGAGTTTGGTTAGAAGGAGACCGTTCAGAAGAGAGTTCTAATAGTCCAGACAAGAATGCCTAAGAGCAATAGTAGGGTGGTGCTGAACACTTTGTGGGTGATAGGTACGTTTGTATTGTATTCTGTAGCAGATGGGTAACTAGTGTAATGACTGGTACAAGATGGAGGCATTGGTGTAGCGGCTGGACAGAAATACAACCTTGGATGCCGCATTCAAGATGGATTGGAGAGGGGAGAGTTTGGTTAGAAGGAGACCGTTCAGAAGAGAGTTCTAATAGTCCAGACAAGAATGCATAAGAGCGATAGTAGGGTGGTGCTGAACACTTTGTGGGTGATAGGTACGTTTGTATTGTATTCTGTAGCAGATGGGTAACTAGTGTAATGACTGGTACAAGATGGAGGCATTGGTGTAGCGGCTGGACAGAAATACAACCCTGGATGCCGCATCCAGGATGGATTGGAGAGGGGAGAGTTTGGTTAGAAGGAGACCGTTCAGAAGAGAGTTCTAATAGTCCAGACAAGAATGCATAAGAGCAATAGTAAGAGTTTTGCATTTCAAAGGTGAGATTCTGGAGATGTTTTTTTAGATGCAGGTGACATGAGAGAGTGAGTGATCAGGTGTCAGATAGACAGCTCTCCAGCGACCAACGATCCCGAGGTCCCCGATAACCAGGGTAAACATCGGGTTACTAAGCGCAGGGCCGCGCTTAGTAACCCGATGTTTACCATGGTTACCAGCGTAAACGTTAAAAAAACAAACACTACATACTTACCTTCCGCTGTCTGTCCCCGGCGCTGTGCTTTCCTCTGCACTGTCAGCGCCGGTCAGCCTGAAAGCAGAGCGGTGACGTCACCGCTGTGCTTTCCGGCTGGCCGGCGCTGACACAGGATGCAGGAGGAGTGCAGAGAAGCAGAGCGCCGGGGACAGACAGCTGAAGGTAAGTATGTAGTGTTTGTTTTTTTTAACGTTTACGCTGGTAACCAGGGTAAACATCGGGTTACTAAGCGCAGCCCTGCGCTTAGTAACCCGATGTTTACCCTGGTTAACAGTGAAGACATCGCTGGATCGGCGTCACACACGCCGATCCAGCGATGTCAGCGGGAGATCCAGCGACGAAATAAAGTTCTGGCCTTTCCTCAGCGACCAACGATCTCCCAGCAGGGGCCTGATCGTTGGTCGCTGTCACACATAACGATTTCCTTAACGATATCGTTGCTACGTCACAAAAAGCAACGATATCATTAACGATATCGTTATGTGTGACGGTACCTTAAGAAGCAGAGATAACAGGCTTCTAAAACAGGTTGGTACATAGATATGGGAACAGAACAGATCTTGCTGCATTGATATGGGAGCAGAACCAAGTTTACTGCCTACATATACTGTAACAGAAGCAAGCTGACTACATAGACATGAGAACTGAACCACGATTACTAGGGAACTAAAAGGAGCATACTACAGAGATAAGGGAACTGAAAGGAGGATACTACAGAGATATGCGAGCAGAACCAAGCTTACTATGGAGATAAGGAAGCAGAACACAGCTTACTACAGAGATGAGGGAGAATAACCGAGCTTACTACAGAGATAAGGAACGGTAAGTAAAGAGAGGGGCGCAATAGCGCAGTTACCAAAATAACAATGAGTTTACTGTAAGGTAAAATTCTCGACTTTATACATTGTGAGTATGCACAACACATATAGTAAGTAGATAGGAGGGCTGCAGATGGTACCGGACCCGCAAAGGCTCTTCAAGAAATTCTGGATAGGCTATTCAAAATGCCGACAATTCCACGCTCCTCCAAAATCAGGCAAGGGAATCACAGAGTTCAGAAGTGTTGCATACTTTATACAGGGCTATAAAATTACATCCTGTCCACTTCCTCAGGTACATAGCCAATACTAACCACATGGTATTACTCACATATATAGGGTGGGCTGGACATAGAAAAAATGGACGTCAAACACACATGACACCCTGAACGCTGCAGTTATATTTAAAATACAGACATAAATTTGTTGCATATCTATACAACAGTGATTAAAAATGCAATTTGTTAGCATAAAAATTATATATGACATTCAATTCAATTTACATTTTAATTGCTTTTTATACAACTATCGATGGTTCTTTAGGTATTCAATTTTTTTAAGATTCAAGGGTCAATCAACAGAATAACTCAGTGGTCTATGCCCCGAGGTCCTTTCACTTCCACGATGTTTCCAAGGATGGTAGGTTCTAATCCTGGTCTGCAATTAAGACAAGAGAATATTACGAACAAAGGTTTTTTAAATATTAGCAGACTTTTTATTTCCTTTCTTTTCAATTTTATTTGCAGATAAATCTTACACCGGATGTCCTCTTATGCGGCGGTGCAGGGAGCGGTCCTGGATGATTCCCAGGGTCTGGAGGAGAGGAAACTCTCCTTCAGGCCCTGGGATCCATATTCGTGTAAAAAAAAAAGAATAAAATAAAAGATATGGATATACTTACCTTCCAAAGGCCCCCGGAGTTCTCCCGAATCTCAGCGATGAATGCGGCGGCTTCCGTTCTCAAGGATGCATTGCGTGCCACAAAGGACCTTTGTGAAGTCGCGATCTCCTCTCCTCTAGACCCTGGGAACCATCCGGGACCTCTCCCTGCACCATATGCGGCGACTTCAGAGCTCCGTACCCGGCGTATAAGACGGCCCCCGACTTTTGAGAAGATTTTCAGGGGTTAAAAAGTCTTCTTATACGCCGGAGAATACGGTATTTTAAATATAACTGCAGCGCTCAAGGCCTTAGGTGTGTTTGACATCCATTTTTCCTATATCCAGCCCACCCTATATATGTTATACCATGTGGTTAGTATTGGCTATGTACCTGAGGAAGTGGACAGGATTTCCACGAAACGCGTAGTTTTATAGCCCTGAATAAAGTATGCCTCTCTTCTGAACTCTGTGATTCTCCTGCCTGATTTTGGAGAAGCGCGGAATTGTCGGCACCTTGAATATCCTAGCCAGAATTACAGAGATAAGGAAGCAGAACCGAGCTTACTACAGAGATGAGGGAGAAGAACCAAGCTTACTACAGAGATAAGGAAGCAGAACGCAGCTTACTACAGAGATAAGGAAACAGAACCAAGCTTACTTCAGATATAAGTAAGAAGAACCAAGCTTTCTGCAGAGATGAGGGAGAAGAACTGAGCTTACTACAGAGATAAGGAAGCAGAACCAAGCTTACTACAGAGATGAGGGAGAAGAATTGAGCTTACTACAGAGATAAGGAAGCAGAACAGAGCTTACTACAGAGATATGGAGCAGAATCGAGCTTACTACAGAGATAAGGAAGCAGCACCAAGTTTACTACACAGATGAGTGAGAAGAACCGAGCTTACTACAGAGATGAGGGAGAAGAACCAAGCTTACTACAGAGATGAGGGAGAAGAACCGAGCTTACTACAGAGATGAGGGAGAAGAACTGAACTTACTACCGAGATAAGGTAGCAGAACGAAGCTTACTACAGAGGTAAGGGAACAGAACCAAGCTTACTACAGAAATATGGGAGCAGAACAGAGCTTACTACAGAGATAAGGGAGCAGAACCAAGCTTACTACATAGATAAGGGAGCAGAACAGAGCTTACTAAATATACTACATAGCTACAGCAACAGAACCAAGCCTCCTACATAGATGCAGGAACAGAACCAAGCATACATATAGTACCAGAATCTATATTACTACATCGATACAGTACCAGAACCAAGCTTACTGCTTAAATATGGTACCATAACTGAGTTTACTTACAAACATACATACAACTCCAGAAACATGGAAATGTAAACACACAGTACGGCAGGGGCATTGCTGGGTTCCTAAAAGATCAGGGGCCCAAACCCCAAAGTGCATGTCTCCCAATACGACCTCCCTGTAGCCATTTAAAATAGCATCTATACATATATAATTAAAGTATATCACTGTTGCTAACCAAAAACACACAATGCAAAGACCAATATTATCAAAATTACTACTTTAAAAGGCCAAAACAATACGACAACACAATGTTCACTAACATCATCACTACACAGCGAGCAATGATACCACCATACACCTTCTACTACACAATGACTGAAAAACATCAAGCAGTTACTAAATAAAAAAAAGGAAAAAAAAAACACTTCTAAAAAGAGTAATATTACCACCTTACAGTAACTGTATATTAGTAGATACCAGTCCCGCAGAACATACATAACATACAGAACATGTGATTACAGTACAGTTATATATAGTAACTTACAGATGACGTTCTTTCTAATTCAGGGCTTTAATTTTTCTTGTCTTTTCCATCTGGCCCAGACCGACATGACAACTTCTCCAGCCACGACTCGTCTACACAGATGACAACAAAAACACATTGACCTTCCCACATTTCCAGCGACATCTCCATTTATTTTCCCAACCTACAAGAACTCCCCACTCTGTGTGCACCTGCGGCATGGCCCCAATTCTCTCTCTCTCTATATATATATATATATATAATGGCCCCAGTTCTCCCCATATATATTTTATGATGGCCCCAGTTCGTCCCATATATAGAGTATGATGGCCCCAGTTCTCTCCATATATAGAGAATGATGACCCCAGTTGTTTCCATATATATAGTGCTAGATGGTGGCCCGATTCTAACGCATTGGGTATTCTAGAATATGTATTTATGTATGTATATAGCAGCCATATAGTATATAGCACAGGCCACGTAGTATATAAGAGCCATGAAGTATATAGCAGACAAATACTACGTGGCCTGTGCTATATACTATGTGGCTGCTATATACATACATATTGTAGAATACCCGATGCGTTAATACAGGCCACGCAATATATAACAGTGGCCATGCAGTATATAACACAGCCACGTAGTATATAACACAGCCCACGCAGTATATAGCAGCCACACAGTATATAACACAGGCGACGTAGTATATAACACAGGCCACGCAGTATATAACACTGGCCACGTAATATATAGCACAGCCCACGCAGTATATAGCAGCCACGTAGTATATAACACTGCCCACGCAGTATATAGCAGCCACAAAGTATATAACACTGCCCACGTAGTATATAACACTGCCCACGCAGTATATAACAGTGGCCACGTAATATATAGCACAGCCCACGCAGTATATAGCACAGCCCACAGAGTATATCACACAGCACACATAGTATCTAACACTGCCTATGTAGTATATAGCAGCCACGCGCATAGCAAATGTGGTGCCAATATTCAAAAAGGGCTCTAAAAGTGAACCTGGAAATTATAGGCCAGTAAGTCTAACCTCTATTGTTGGTAAAATATTTGAAGGGTTTCTGAGGGATGTTATTCTGGATTATCTCAATGAGAATAACTGTTTAACTCCATATCAGCATGGGTTTATGAGAAATCGCTCCTGTCAAACCAATCTAATCAGTTTTTATGAAGAGGTAAGCTATAGGCTGGACCACGGTGAGTCATTGGACGTGGTATATCTCGATTTTTCCAAAGCGTTTGATACCGTGCCGCACAAGAGGTTGGTACACAAAATGAGAATGCTTGGTCTGGGGGAAATTGTGTGTAAATGGGTTAGTAACTGGCTTAGTGATAGAAAGCAGAGGGTGGTTATAAATGGTATAGTCTCTAACTGGGTCGCTGTGACCAGTGGGGTACCGCAGGGGTCAGTATTGGGACCTGTTCTCTTCAACATATTCATTAATGATCTGGTAGAAGGTTTACACAGTAAAATATCGATATTTGCAGATGATACAAAACTATGTAAAGCAGTTAATACAAGAGAAGATAGTATTCTGCTACAGATGGATCTGGATAAGTTGGAAACTTGGGCTGAAAGGTGGCAGATGAGGTTTAACAATGATAAATGTAAGGTTATACACATGGGAAGAAGGAATCAATGTCACCATTACACACTGAATGGGAAACCACTGGGTAAATCTGACAGGGAGAAGGACTTGGGGATCCTAGTTAATGATAAACTTACCTGGAGCAGCCAGTGCCAGGCAGCAGCTGCCAAGGCAAACAGGATCATGGGGTGCATTAAAAGAGGTCTGGATGCACATGATGAGAGCATTATACTGCCTCTGTACAAATCCCTAGTTAGACCGCACATGGAGTACTGTGTCCAGTTTTGGGCACCGGTGCTCAGGAAGGATATAATGGAACTAGAGAGAGTACAAAGGAGGGCAACAAAAGTAATAAAGGGGATGGGAGAACTACAATACCCAGATAGATTAGCGAAATTAGGATTATTTAGTCTAGAAAAAAGACGACTGAGGGGCGATCTAATAACCATGTATAAGTATATAAGGGGACAATACAAATATCTCGCTGAGGATCTGTTTATACCAAGGAAGGTGACGGGCACAAGGGGGCATTCTTTGCGTCTGGAGGAGAGAAGGTTTTTCCACCAACATAGAAGAGGATTCTTTACTGTTAGGGCAGTGAGAATCTGGAATTGCTTGCCTGAGGAGGTGGTGATGGCGAACTCAGTCGAGGGGTTCAAGAGAGGCCTGGATGTCTTCCTGGAGCAGAACAATATTGTATCATACAATTAGGTTCTGTAGAAGGACGTAGATCTGGGGATTTATTATGATGGAATATAGGCTGAACTGGATGGACAAATGTCTTTTTTCGGCCTTACTAACTATGTTACTATGTTACTATGTATCTAACACAGTCCACGTAGTATACAGCAGTGTGGGCACCATATCCCTGTTAAAAAAAAAAGAATTAAAATAAAAAATAGTTATATACTCACCCCCTGGGATCCACCGAAGCTCCGGCGGTACGCGCGCGGCTGCCGCCATCTTCCATTCCCAGGATGCATTGCGAAATTATCCAGATGACTTAGCGGTCTCGCGAGACCGCTAAGTCTTTGGGGTAATTTCGCAATGCATCGCCGGGAATGGAAGATGGCGGCAGGCGCGATCGGCTTGGCGGACTACGGAGGGTGAAAATAGCAGGTTTTTTGTTTTTTTATTGTTTTTAACATTACATTTTTTTACTATTGATGCCGCATAGGCAGCATCAATAGTAAAAAGTTGGGGACACACAGGGTTAATAGCAGCGGTTACGGAGTGCGTTACCCGCGGCATAACGCGGTCCGTTACCACTGGCATTAACCCTGTGTGAGCGTTGACTGGAGGGGAGTCTGCGGGCGCCGGGCACTGACTGCGGGGAGTAAGGAGCGGCCATTTTCTTCCGGACTGTGCCCGTCGCTGATTGGTCGTGGCTGTTTTGCCACGACCAATCAGCGACTTGAATTTCCATGACAGACAGAGGCCGCGACCAATGAATATCCGTGACAGACAGACAGAAGGACAGACAGAAGGACAGACAGAAGGACGGAAGTGACCCTTAGACAATTATATAGTAGATGATGGCCGCAGTTCCCCCATATATATAGTATGATGGCCTCTGTTCTCCCACATATATAGTATGATGTCCCCAGTGATAAGTGAGTACACTATATACTAAGGGACTGTACTAAACAGTGGGTAAGGAAAGTATTCATACCCCTTTAAATGTTTTACTCTGTTTCATTGCAGCCATTTGGTAATTTCAAAAAAGTTCTTTTTTTTTCACATTAATGTACATGCTGCATCCCAACTTGACTAAAAAAACAGAAATGTAGACATTTTTGCAAATTTATAAAAAAGAAAAACTGAAATATCACATGGTCATAAGTATTCAGACCCTTTGCTCAGACACTCATATTTAAGTCACATGCTGTCCATTTCATTGTGATCCTCCTTGAGATGGTTCTACTCCTTCATTGGAGTCCAGCTGTGTTTAATTAAACTGATAGGACTTGATTTGGAAAGGCACCCACCTGTCTATATAAGACCCCACAGCTCACAGTGCATGTCAGACCAAATGAGAATCATGAGGTCAAAGGAACTGGCCAAGGAGCTCAGAGACAGAATTGTGGCAAGGCACAGATCTGGCCAAGGTTACAACATAATTTCTGCAGTACTCAAGATTCCTAAGAGCACAGTGGCCTCCATAATCCCTAAATGGAAGATGTTTGGGACCACCAGAAGTCTTCCTAGACCTGGCCATCCAGCCAAACTGAGCAATCATGGAAGAAGAGCCTTATTGAGAGAGGTAAAGAAGAACCCCAAGATCAATGTGGCTGAGCTCCAGAGACGCAGTAGGGAGATGGGAGAAAGTTCCACAAAGCCAACTATCACTGCAGCCCTCCACCAGTCGGGCCTTTATGGCAAAGTGGCCTGACCGAAGCCTCTCCTCAGTGCAAGACATATGAAAGCCTGCAATGAGTTTGCTAACAACACATGAAGGACTCCCAGACTATGAGAAAAAATATTCTCTGGTCTGATGAGATGAAGACAGACCTATTTGGCGATAATTCTAAGCGGTATGTGTGGAGAAAACCAGGCACTGTTCATCACATGCCCAATACAATCACAACAGTGAAACGTGGTGTCAGCATCATGCTATGGGGGTGTTTTTCAGCTGCAGGGACAGGACGACTGGTTGGCATTGAAGGAAACATGAATGTGGCCAAGTACAGAGATATCCTGGATGAAAACTTCTTCCAGAGTGCTCTAGACCTCAGACTTGACCGGAGGTTCACCTTCCAACAAGATAATGACCCTAAGCACACAGTTAAAATAGCAAAGGAGTGACTTCAGAACAACTCTGTGATCATTCTTGACTGGCCCAGCCAGAGCCCTAACCTAAACCCAATTGAGCATCTCTGGAGAGACCTGAAAATGGCTGTCCACCAACGTTCACCATCCAACCTGATGAAAGTGGAGCGGATCTGCAAGGAAGAATGGCAGAGGATTCCCAAATCCAGGTGTGAAAAACTTGTTGCATCATTCCCAAGAAGACTCATGGCTGTACTAGCGCAAAAGTGTGCTTCTACTCAATACTGAGCAAAGGGTCTGAACACTTATGACCATGAGATATTTTAGTTTTTCTTTTTTAATAAATTTGCAAAAATTACTACATTTGTTTTTCTTCAGTCAAGATGGGGTGCAGAGTGTACATTAGTGAGAAAAAAATAAACTTGTTTGAATTTACCAAATGGCTGCAACAGTGAAAAATTTGTGTGTACACTATATACTAAAGGACTGTGCTATACTTAATAAGTGAGTACACTACATACTAAGGGACTGTACTATACATAAATGTATACACTATATACAGTTGTGGCCAAAAGTATTGACAGCCCTGCAATTCTTTGAGATAATACTCAGTTTCTTCCTGAAAATGATTGCAAACACAAATTCTTTGTTATTATTATCTTCATTTAATTTGTCTTAAATGAAAAAAGACAAAAAGAATTGTCCTAAAGCCAAATTGGATATAATTCCACAACAAACATAAAAAAGGGGTGGACAAAAGTATTGGCACTGTTCAAAAAATCATGTGATACTTCTCTAATTTGTGTAATTAACAGCACCTGTAACTTACATGTGGCACCTAACAGGTGTTGGCAATAACTAAATCACACTTGCAGCCAGTTGACATGGATTAAAGTTGAATCAACCTCTGTCCTGTGTCCTTGTGTGTACCACATTGAGCATGGAGAAAAGAAAGAAGACCAAAGAACTGTCTGAGGACTTGAGAAACCAAATTGTGAGGAAGCATGAGCAATCTCAAGGCTACAAGTCCATTTCCAAAGACCTGAATGTTCTTGTGTCTACCGTGCGCAGTGTCATCAAGAAGTTTAAAGCCCATGGCACTGTGGCTAACCTCCCTAGATGTGGACGGAAAAGAAAAATTGACAAGAGATTTCACCGCAAGATTGTGCGGATGTTGGATAAAGAACCTCAACTAGAGGGCGCATGCGCGGACCTTGGAGGCGACGGACATGTCGCGCTGAGCTCCGCTCCTAGTCTGATCCCACACAGCCCTACCTAGCCGTCAGAGCACAACTGACTCACCGGATCCGAGTTGCCTACACCTCCTGGAACGGCTCCGCCGGTAATGCCGAAGAAGGGGAACGCACCTCAGCCCGCAGGCCGCTCCATCACGGACCTTCTCCAGAGCGGTAACATCCCCAAAATGGCCGCCGCAGCAGCTCTGTCCCCAGCCACAGCGACTCAGGCAGAGGGAGACACAGATCAAGGGGGATCTGCCACAAACATGGAGACTGTGATCTCCACAGCCGCACTCACAAAATCGCTGCAGGAGACCTTTAGAGCAGAGCTCTCTGCGGCCATGCAGGGCATTGCGTCCCAATTGCAAGACATCATGCAGCGTACAAACAACTTAGAAGAAAAAATGGAGATAATAACAGATGCCTTGGAGGAGGATCACGAGACAATCAAAAATCACATAGATCGCATTAATGAGCTGGAACTTCGCTGTGAGGACTACGAAAATAGGTCTCGCAGGAGCAATTTGAGAATAAGAGGCCTCCCGGAGCACATTGTGGCCCTTAAAGAAACAGCGACCGCACTTTTCACAGCTCTCCTACCTGATACAGATCCATCCCTCCTCCATATCACTAGAATCCACAGGGCCCTGGGTAAGCCTCGTTCTACTGACATGCCTAGAGACGTTATCCTGAAACTTCATTATGAAGAAACGAGAGATTTAATCCTAATAGCGGCCAGTGACAGCTCCTCCTTGCCTAACCTGCCAAATACCGTGCATATATATGCGGACATAGCCACGGCCACACTAGCCAGGAGGAGATCCCTCAAACCCATCACGACATCCCTACAGAAGGCCCAAGTTAAATACCGCTGGGGATTCCCTTTCGCCCTGAACTTCACAGCCAACTCCCAATCATTTACCTGCAGGTCTCTGGAGGAGGGAAAACAAGCCTTGATTAAAGCAGGAATACCGATCAGCATGGACACCCCCTCGCTCCCCCAGCGAAAACCCAGACCAGCAAAGGATTGGAAAGACTCTCCCAGAACAAGGAGTCAAAATTCACGGATCACCTGATGTGGTTTAACTGTTAAGTGTAAGAAAGTGAGCCGAATCTTCTAAGACCATCTATACCGAAAATGGAAATCTCCATCTTAGTTGAACTTCTTCCCATGTGAAAAATTCTCTGAACTCGGATGAGTAACTAGCCATGTTGTGCCTGACCTATCTTCGTTTAGGTTTACTAAACCAATTTGACCCCCGCCTACCCCTTCCTACCCTTCCCCACCCCAACCACTCCCTCACCTCTTATCCCCTTCTCCCTATACCCTACCCAACCACTCCTCCCCCCCTCCCCCTTTTTTTTTTTTTTTTTTTTTTTTATTATTATTGTTATTACTTTTCTTAATATAGCAAGGGTTGGAGCTTCTGGGATTTTGGCATGCTGCCCAAAACTGGCGACCCCTGGTTTACTGCCTAATATGGGAACCCAGACCGCCATACTTGTTGGACTTATAGTCCTTTTCAGATTGTTATTGGATTTGTTTGTCGCTGTCTTCCTCTCGTTTGTCTCTTACCTACTGTCTTCATACAACAATGGATATTTTATCCTCAAATTAACCAAATGCAGTAAAAGGGTGAACCTAGCTTTGATCACAACACTTAGCCTCACAAATACTAGCTACAGTATCATACTTAATGATGTGTAGAGTTCTCTCCCATAATGTCCGGGGATTCAATTCACCATCAAAGCGCAGAAAGGCCTTCCTTGACTACCAGAAACATAAGCCTGACATAATCTGTCTACAAGAGACCCACTTCACCACTTCTTCATACCCTAAATATTTTAACTCTCACTATTCACAACACTACCTGTCATCTTGGGACCGTAAGAGAAGAGGTGTAGCCATCCTTATTAAAAATAATTTCCCGTTCCGCCACACCAGCACATATCTGGATCCCGAGGGTAGATTCATCATTCTACTTGGTACTTCACAGGGCCTTGACATCTGCATCGTTAATAGTTATTCCCCCGCAACTGCTCAGACTCACACCTTCCAACTAATCCTATCTAAGCTGATCTCACTTACATACCACCACCTTGTGTGGTGTGGAGACTTTAACCTCACTATGAATCCATTAATTGACAGCAGCTCTTTGAAAAGGACGGACATAACAAAAACCGACAGGAAGAAAATACTCCAGCTGATGAGGGAAAGACATATAGCGGACGTGTGGAGGGAGATGAATGGGACCATTAGAGGGTACACATATTACTCCCCAGCACAAAAATCCTACTCAAGAATAGACCTCCATTTAACCTCCGCCTCAACAATCCCATCAGTCCTCTATTCCCGACACATCCCATCTGCATGGTCAGATCATGATGTAGTCTTATCAATGTTCAAATTTAATACCGTCTCCTCCAGATTATTCAAATGGAGACTAAACGAATCCTTACTTACAGACCCCTCCATCCTAATTGAAGTCAAAAAGGACCTAAACGTATACTTTGAAGCCAATTCTACAAGTGATGTTTCACCCGGTTCAGTGTGGATGGCACATAAAAAATTCATAACTGGAACACTGATTAAAATTGCCTCCAATAAAAAGAAACAAAGATCGGAGCAACAGCTACAACTAGAAGATAAACTGGCCAGGTTAGAACAAGCAAATCAATCAACTACGTCACTCTATCTAATCAAACAGATCCATGACACTAAATTAAAATTAGATACACTCCTCACAAACAAAACTGAAAAAGCACTGACATGGACCAAGTCATCTTTCTACAAGCACGCCAACAAACCTAGTTCTATGCTTGCTCGTAAACTTAGACATAAAGAGCTTTTAAACAGTATCCCCTCCATTAGAGGCCCAACAGGTCAGACTACAGCCAATCCAGAGGTTATCTACAGGACATTCCACAAATATTATCAAACTCTCTACACCACTCCCCAACCCCCCTCTCCGCAATGCCTTCAATCTTTCTTGCAAAGTTTGAATCTCCCTAAGATGTCTGCCTCCGCAGCTGATCACCTCCAAACGCCCATTACCACAGAGGAGATAACGTTAACAATCAAGAACCTCAAAAAAGGCAAAGCCCCTGGCCCTGATGGCCTCACGGCGCTTTACTATAAAAAATTTGGGGACATACTTACACCCCACATTCAACAGTTTTGCAATACCCTCCTTAACGGAAACCAAATGCCACCCGAATTTTATACTGCACACGTAACAATAATCCCTAAACCTAAAAAAGATCATCTCTACCCCAAAAACTATAGGCCCATTTCTTTATTGAATATAGACCTCAAAATATTCACATCTATTCTGACAACCAGACTCAATTCAGTCCTGCCCTCATTAGTCCATCGAGATCAGGTGGGGTTCATACCTAAGAGACAGGGTCCAGATAATATTAGAAAGAACCTAAACCTCATACACTCAGCAAATCACCTCAAACGACCTTTATTGATGTTGGCCCTTGATATAGAAAAAGCTTTCGATTCGGTCTCATGGACCTATCTATTTGAAGTCCTAACAAAATTTGGCATCCCGGCAAGATTTATAACAAGCCTTAAACTATTATATGATAGCCCCACGGCCTATTTAAAACTTCCCTCTAATCAACCTACCCCCATCAAAATTCAACGGGGCACAAGACAAGGCTGCCCGTTGTCGCCAGCACTGTTTGCCCTGGCTATGGAGCCCCTAGCAGAAGCCATTCGAATCAACCCTAACATCCATGGGCCCCGAGATCTGGGTGACCAATACAAGACTAGCCTCTTTGCAGATGATCTACTCCTGACCATTGTCAATCCAATTATCTCACTCCCAAATCTACTCACTGTCCTGTGTGAATTCGAACTCATATCAGGCCTTAAGATTAATGTTGATAAGTCCGAGGCCCTATTCATCAACACTCCAAAAGACGCCCAAACCAACATAGTCTCTCAATTCAAATTCACTAAAAAAGAACATTATCTGACTTATCTTGGAGTCAACCTGACCTCCCATAGGTCGACCTTATTTAAATGGAATTACCTACCACTACTAAAGAGCCTACAATCGGATCTAGCCAGGTGGTCCTCAATGCAACTGTCCTGGCTCGGTAGATTGCACGCCATTAAGATGGTCACCTTACCAAAATTTCTCTACCTCTTCCGATCTCTGCCTATCCCACTACCACCCAGGACACTACGTGAAATCCATACCCTGATCTCGAGGTTCCTATGGCAAGGAAAGAGACCCCGGATACGACTCAAAACCCTATTCATACACAGAAGATTGGGAGGCTTGTCCTTTCCTAATTTTAATTTATACTATAAGTCGGCCCAACTAGCCCAACTAATTAGTGTTTGCGCTAACAGAGACAATCAGCCCAGATGGATTGGCCTGGAGTCATCATTCCTGTCCCCCTACTCTCTACCAGGCCTACTCTGGTCTATGCAAAAGCTCCCAAAGGGAATCCACATAACGGCCCCTTTCTCTTTTCACTCTCTGATCATGTGGCGGAAGGAGAGATTTAAGTATGATCTACAATCTAGATCCTCCCTATTGACCAACTTCTTTCACAACCCTGATTTTATTCCAGGATTGGACCCCCGTCCCTTCTCCTGGTGGATCCTTAATGGCATAACTAACCTGAGACACCTTTGCACACCCTTCTATACTCTTCTCCCCCAACAGGATTTCATTCAAAAACTTAAACCTCCGGTAGAGGAAACATTACGCATATGCCAAATCTTCCACTTTGCCAAACAGATTCTACAATACAAAACCCCTCCACGCCCTACAAATTACGAACAGAAAAGTCTGAATGACCCCCTGGGAGGGGGAGCTATCTCCCTTATCTACACATCCCTAAATAACACCCAGGGTGACAAAAAACTTAAATTTATGGAACAGTGGGAGGCGGATCTAAATATATCAATATCCCTGGAGGACTGGAGGAAAAACTGTACTACACTTTCTAAGGGTAGCTACCAGTCCTCGATGGTTGAGACGTCCATTAAACTTTTACACAGGACATACCAGGTCCCGAGTAAATTACACACCATCTACCCAAATGTTTTAGACCGATGCTTCAGAGGATGCGGGGCTCAGGGTGACCTAAAGCATATCTGGTGGGAATGCCCGATAGTATCTGCCCTTTGGCGGAAAGTACAATCCACAGTGGTAAAAATGTATGGTAAAGCGGTCCCTCTTGATCCGGCTGTGTTTCTCTTGGGTGCTAAGTTACCTGGCTTGTCTAAAAAACTCCACAACCTAGTCAGCCAACTTTTTATGGCCACAAAGTTACATATTGCATCAAGGTGGAAAACTACTTCTTTATCAATGCCGCTTGTGATGGACAAGATGAATACTATTTTGCTCTACGAAAGAATCCAAGCTACAAGGAATGACACATGGGACATTTTCTATCAGACTTGGCAACCCTGGATGGAACTGGACGCTAATGTAAATCTGGGACAGACCCTAATATTGTCCTTGTGATGGCTATATAAACTGTCTGCGATCACTCTTGTATCTAGTATGAGATATTCTATTGCCCCCTCCCCCCCCTATGTACTCTCCCTCTCTGTCTATGTCTGGTTGCTTATGAAAGTTATCTCGCGTAATCTAGTCGTTGATCGGCTTTTGTTTATTTCCCATGACTTAAAGTGTATATTACCCTCCTGTACGGGAAATTTGTTTTTTTTAATGTGTTTACTCCTTGTCCGGAAAATAAAACTTATTGAAACTAAAGAACCTCAACTAACATCCAAACAAGTTCAAGCTGCCCTGCAGTCCGAGGGTACAACAGTGTCAACCCGTACTATCCTTCGGCATCTGAATGAAAAGGGACTGTATGGTAGGAAACCCAGGTTGTTCTGTCCTCACTAGCTGAGGCAGGCTCATACGTAGCTATACAGTCAGCTAAACCGCTATACCGGGGTCCAATAAGGAGACTGTGGTTGAGTCTGTGCTTTATTAAACGTAGTGGTATATTGATGCGGTGAAACTGTGAACAATGATATACATAGAATCAGTGCATGGCATAGAACAGATACATAATACACATGATATACATTATGCATAACATTTAGGAAGCTAGTAACTGAACTGGGAGTACAACTGGCTAGGCTAGGCTAATATGGAGCAGAAATATCTATAGGAAGCATAAAGACATACCGGCAATTCAATCGCAAGGGGGATGAAGTGAAGCGTCTTTCCTTGAAGGCAGACTGAGGAAAGTGAAAGGAAAAATGGAGGGAAATGGAGGCTGAGCTACCATAATGCATTGCAAAGGAGGAGGAGAATCAGACATGGATAATACAAAAACAAGATTGAACTGCCAACATAACTCTGACCGCTAGAGGGAGCCAAAGCATCACAGATGAATAAAGGCATGAATATATCAATACTGTATACTGAGGAAACTGCAATTATGCAAGCAAATAATCAGGGTAACAATATTAGATGGCGGAGACAGAACACTCCCCGTCTGGCATCAACGGATGTCACTACTCCTTTCTTCCGAAGACAACAATAGGACCAGTTCAGATACTGGTCTGGAAAATGTCTTAGGTTCATTCCCTTTGGTCATCCTTAGCTCAACTTTGCGGACGTTGCCGTCCTTGCTCGGGAACGTTGCGGTAACTAGACCAAGTGGCCACTGGTTCCGGTGAATCTGACAGTCTTTCACAAGAACAAGGTCACCTATGTTCAGATTAGGTTTAGTAGATTGCCACTTCGTCCGTGGCTGCAGGGTAGACAAATATTGTTTGCGCCACCTGTCCCAGAAAGTATTTGCAAGACTTTGTACCTGTCTCCATTGGCGCTTGTAGAGGTCCTTCGCGTCGAATCCTCCTGGAGGGGCACTGGACAGTCCTGTTTTCTGGGTAAGTAAAGTAGCTGGAGTCAATAACAAAGGCTCCTCAGGGTCGTTAGGAACTGGAACCAGGGGTCTTGCGTTAATTATAGCTGCAGCTTCAGCCATGAAGGTGATGAGACTTTCGTGGGTGAGTCTCGCTGCTCCTTCTTGAAGAAGAGTGGAGTCAAGAATTCTCCGTACTAGACCAATCATTCGTTCCCAAGATCCTCCCATATGTGAAGAGTGAGGTGGGTTGAATGACCATGTGCAGCCTTGGTCACTGAGGAACCTCTCGAGAGTCTTATAGTTTAGATTTGAGGGTATTCCTAATTCCTTTGCTGCACCAACGAAGTTAGTACCTCTGTCTGAACATATGTGCTTGATAGGACCACGGATGGCCATAAAACGTCTTAAGGCATTGATGAAGCTTGACGTGTCAAGGGACTCGATGACCTCTATGTGGACGGCTCTGATTGACATGCAAGTGAACATGACTGCCCAACGTTTACTATTGGCTTGGCCGCCTCTCGTACGACGTGTAACAACTGACCAAGGCCCAAACACATCGAGACCAACGCTAGTAAAGGGAGGGTCTGGGCTGAGTCTATCTGCTGGTAGGTCAGCCATCTTTTGGGTTTGAGTTGAACCACGAAGCTTACGGCAGGTAACACATTTGTAGATGACACTACTGATGAGTCTTTTTGCACCGATGATCCACAAGCCAGCAGATCTGATGGCTCCTTCTGTAAATAGTCTTCCTTGGTGCTTGACCAGATTGTGGTAATGTTGTACGATTAGGTAGGCAACATGACATTTTCCGGGAAGTATAAGAGGGAATTTCTCCACAAACTCCATCTCAGCTTCTTTGAGTCGGCCTCCTACCCTCAGCAGGCCGTTGTTGTCGATGAATGGGTCGAGTTTTCTCAATACGCTGCTCGCTGGTATTGGAGCTTTGTTAGTAAGACATTGGATTTCTGCCAAGTAGGTTTCTCTTTGAACAGTGAGGATGATGTGATTTCTAGAGAACTCTAAGTCGGAGGTAACGTAGGTATTTTTACAAAGATGCCAACCTTTACATTTTTCTGTGCCACAAGTTCTGGTAGCCATGAATGAGCGAGCTATATGTGTCAGGCAGGTAATGGCTCGAGTAAGTGACTTCCAACTTGAGAATCTGTCGAACCTGCAAGATCCAAGCTGGATAACAGAGGTCATTGTATGTAGTGTAGACACCTGAGGGCGGATTTCAGCATCTGAGTCCTCTCCTACAAGTTCGAAGGTGTCTGGAAAACATTCCTCAATGTACAATAGTTTTGGTCCAGAGAGCCACGTTGTGCTTCCTAGTCGACTTGCGTCAACTGCTCTAGTTGCATGATCTGCAGGATTCTGGTCTGTGGGTATGTAATGCCACTGCTGTGGGTGAACTGATCTCCTGATTCGTAGCACTCTGTTATTGACATAAACGTAGAATCGCCTGGTTTCGTTGTGGATATATCCCAGGACTACTTTGCTGTCTGAGTAGAACTTGGCTTGTGTCAGGTCGATATCCATTTCGGATGCGATGAACTCCGCTAACTCAACGGCTAAGACTGCGGCACAAAGCTCTAACCTGGGTATAGTGTGCTCTGGTTGTGGTGCGAGTTTGGCCTTTCCCATGACGAAACCAATGTGGCACTGACATTTGGAGTCTACAGTTTTGAGGTAGGCAACAGCGGCAATTGCTTTGACAGAAGCATCTGCAAATACGTACAGTCTTTGGCTCTGTATCTCAGTAGATGGCACAGGGGTGTATGGTCTCGGCATATGCAAGTTGGAGAGTGCCGCTAACGAGTTCTTCCACTCTTCCCACTGGATCCTCTTATCAGGTGGCAGAGGTGCATCCCAGTCAGATGTTTCCCTAGTTAAGTCTCTTAGTAGGGCCTTGCCTTGTATAGTAACAGGAGCTGCGAAACCCAAGGGGTCGTACAGACTGTTGATGGTAGACAGGACGCCTCTACGTGTGAAAGGCCTTTCTTCCTGGCTGACCTGAAAGGTGAAAGTGTCTGATTGTAGATTCCAGAGAAGCCCGAGGCTGCGTTGCATTGGTGCGGGGTCTGACCCCAGGTCCAGGTCTCTGAGACCATTACATAGGTCTTGAGAAGGGAACGCTTCCATGAGTTCTTGGCTGTTTGAGGCTATTTTATGAAGCCTAAGGTTCGAGCAGGCAAGCATGTCCTGAGCTCTCCTGAGAAGACTGATGGCAGTCTCATTTGAAGGCATGGATTTTAGACAGTCGTCGACATAAAAGTCCTTTTCTATGAATTGTCTGACATCTGCTCCGTATTCTGGTTCTCCTTCCTGAGCTGACCTTTTGAGTCCGTAAATGGCGACTGCAGGTGAAGGACTGTTGCCAAAGATGTGCACTCTCATGCGATACTCTGTCACTTCTTTAGTAGGATCATTGTCTCTGTACCAGAAGAATCTTAGGAAGTTCCTGTCTCTCTCTCTCACAAGGAAACAATGGAACATTTGCTGGATGTCAGCGATGAAGGCAATGGAATCCTTACGGAAGCGCATAAGTACACCCAGTAGTTTGTTATTGAGGTCTGGTCCTGTCAGCAGAACATCATTCAGGGAGACATCATTAAATTTAGCACTGGAATCAAACACGACTCTGATCTGGCCTGGTTTCTTAGGGTGGTATACTCCGAACATGGGTAGGAACCAGCATTCTTCAGAGTCTTTGAGAGTGGGAGCTAGTTCTGCGTGACAGTTTTCAAAAATCTTTGACATGAAGGAGAAAAAGTGATCTTTCATCTCTGGTTTCTTTTGCAGATTACGAATGAGAGAGGAGAAACGTTGTAATGCCTGATTTCTGTTGTTCGGTAGACGTGGTCTGTGGGTTTTGAAGGGAAGAGGTGCGACCCAGCTGTTGGTCTCATCTTTAACGAGTCCCTTGTCCATTACCTCTAAGAACAACTTGTCCTCTACCGACATTGCCACTTGGTTGTCCTGCTTAGTTCTCTGGAAGACTGTGCACCCTAACTGATCCTCATAGCTTCCCGACACTATACTGCTGTCGTGAGTAAAGTGTATTAGATGGTTGGGCAGTTGGATGCTGTGTGGCAGTTCCCTGACATGGAACTCATTGTTATAAGGTTGAAACAGAGATGGACGTCCTTTTTCCAATGTATTTGTCAGCATGCTTGTCACAGAAGATGGGGCGTGCATGCGTCCCAAGCATACGTTGCCAATTATGACCCATACTAGGTCTAGCCTTTGGGCATAGGGAGCATTGTGGAGTCCATTGATATGACGTCTCACTTTATGAACCTGCAGGATATCTCTCCCCAACAGCAGAATTATCTGGGCCTGATGGTCGAGTTCCGGTATAAGGTGTGCTATTCGTTTTAAGTGAGCGTGATGGATTGCTACATCTGGCGTAGGGATTTCAGATCTGTTGTCTGGGATCTGGTTACATTCGATGATCGTAGGTAGTGGTAGGCAGAATTGTCCGTCTAAAGACTCGATCTGGCAGTCAGTAGCTTTCCTGCCTGCTGTTGTCACAGTACCTGCACACGTCTTTAAAGAGTAGGGAGTGCTTGGCCCTTTGATGTTGAATAGGTCAAAGAACGTTGATCTAGCCAAGGATCGATTACTTTGGTCATCTAAGATAGCATACAGTCTTACAGCTTGGTCACTATGGCCCTTCGGGTATACTTTGACGAGGCATATTTTTGAACAGGACCTACTGTCTATTGTCCCTTTGCAGACCTCGGTGCATTGTGAAGTGATCTCTGGCGTAGCTGTATCAGTGTTCCTTTCCTCCCCGCCATGCTCACTGTCAGCTGGCGTGTTTTGTGTACTCCATGGAGCTGGGCCAGGGTGTAGAGCGGTGTTATGATCTGTGGTGCCACATTCTGTGCATTTTACACTGACCTTGCAATCCTTGGCGAGATGAGCTGTGGACGAGCAGCACTTGTAGCAGATACCGTTTTCTTTCAGGAAGCTTCTGCGATCTGGCATAGATTTTCCTCTGAAGGCTCTGCATTTCAGGAGAGGATGAGGCTTCTGATGAAGTGGGCACTGCTTGTCAGGGTCCTGCACCTTTGTCTCTGATTGGGAGCAGCCAGCAGACCTGTAATTAGAACCTGGAGAAGAAACATAAGTCTTGTGTACTTCCACAGATGTTCTGCGTGGATTTGCAGGTGGTGACGGTGTGGCATATGGTATTGCAAAGTCAAAGCTGGGATCGTTTCTAATTCTTGCTTGTTGGTGTATGAAGTCAACAAAAACGGAGAAGGGAGGGAATGGAACGCTGTGTTTGTATTTGTACGTGGAACCATGTGTGAGCCACCTCTCCTGTAGATTGTAGGGCAACTTCTGGACTATAGGGTTAACACCTCTGGCTGTGTCGAGAAATGCAAGTCCCTGTAGGTCGTCCTCGTATTTGGCAACTTGGACTTCCTTTAGCAAGTCGCTTAGCTCTCTAAGTTTCTGGAGACCTTTGTTAGATATTTTAGGAAAGTCATCGATTCTTTTGAACAAGGCTCTTTCTATTACTTCTGCTGAGCCGTAACACTCATCCAGCCTTTTCCAGATCTCTTTGAGGCCAGTCTCAGGGCAGTTTATATTAATGTCTCTGATCCTTACTGCGTGTTTGACTGACTCTTCTCCCAGGTATTTGACTAACAGGTCTATCTCTTCCCTGTGTTGTAGCCCCAAGTCTCTAATGACATTTTGGAAGGAAGCTTTCCAAGCTCTGTAACCTTCAGCTCGGTCAGTGAATTTCATGAGTCCCTTGGCAACCAGTTCACGTCGTGTGAAGAACTTGGCAAATTCTGTCGTGAACCGGTTGTCAGCAGAGTATACTGGTGATGGGTCGCCCTGATAGTGATATGAGGTGCGTTCGTACCTGTTAATGTCCTCATGGTGGCGCCAGCCGGTGTCGTATTGCTTCGGCCTGATGTACGGTGCGTCAGCAGGGTGATCCACGTTGGTTACCTGATGAGGGGCAAGGTAGTCATTAGCAGAGTTGTTTTGCCTCACATTTTCGAGTTTGTTTCTGTCCTGAGCCTCGTGACGACTCTCGCTCACTTCGCTGGAGGTGTCGTATTCTGGTTTTGGTACTGGTTCAGGGTTATAGTTTGGATCAGGAAGGTCATTAACATACTGAGATGTGCGTTGTGGTGAGTCTTGCAGTGGAAACTCCAGACTCGACGTACTGCTTTGGCTATGCAGCTTGGGATTTTGCGCGGCTTCTAGCGATTCTGCTTCGGCGAGGGCTGCGGCAGCTTCCCTTTTTGCTGCTAGGCTTTCTAAGGCGGCATCCACACGTGCCTTCTCTAACTGCGTTCTTCTCTCTTGGTCGTCTCTCTCTAAGCGTGACCTTCTCTCTTGCTCGTCTCTCTCTAAGCGCGACCTTCTCTCTTCGTCATCTAGGCGTGCTTTTTCTAATTTAAGTTGCATCTCTTGGTCAGCAAAGCTCGCTCGTATTTTGGCGGCTTCAGCATTTGCGCGGGCAATGGCGACCGCGCTGCTGATGGATGTTGTCTTTGAGGAGACGGAAGTAACAGATCTTGTCCTATGTGATTTGTGAGACATGGTGTCTTGGGAGAGTGCTTGGCTGTGCAGAGATTGCTGCAGCTGTATTCAGTCTCTGTGTAGCCGGTGACTTGAATCCCACTAGTTGGATGGCTGCCGTTTCACTGTTCTGTCCTCACTAGCTGAGGCAGGCTCATACGTAGCTATACAGTCAGCTAAACCGCTATACCGGGGTCCAATAAGGAGACTGGGGTTGAGTCTGTGCTTTATTAAACGTAGTGGTATATTGATGCGGTGAAACTGTGAACAATGATATACATAGAATCAGTGCATGGCATAGAACAGATACATAATACACATGATATACATTATGCATAACATTTAGGAAGCTAGTAACTGAACTGGGAGTACAACTGGCTAGGCTAGGCTAATATGGAGCAGAAATATCTATAGGAAGCATAAAGACATACCGGCAATGCAATCGCAAGGGGGATGAAGTGAAGCGTCTTTCCTTGAAGGCAGACTGAGGAAAGTGAAAGGAAAAATGGAGGGAAATGGAGGCTGAGCTACCATAATGCATTGCAAAGGAGGAGGAGAATCAGACATGGATAATACAAAAACAAGATTGAACTGCCAACATAACTCTGACCGCTAGAGGGAGCCAAAGCATCACAGATGAATAAAGGCATGAATATATCAATACTGTATACTGAGGAAACTGCAATTATGCAAGCAAATAATCAGGGTAACAATATTAGATGGCGGAGACAGAACACAGGTAGACCCCACTTCTTACCCCGAGACATAAAAAAGCCAGGCTGGAGTTTGCCAAAACTTACCTGAAAAAGCCTAAAACGTTTTGGAAGAATGTTCTCTGGTCAGATGAGACAAAAGTAGAGCTTTTTGGGCAAAGGCATCAACATAGAGTTTACAGGAGAAAAAAGAGGCATTCAAAGAAAAGAACACGGTCCCTACAGTCAAACATGGCGGAGGTTCCCTGATGTTTTGGGGTTGCTTTGCTGCCTCTGACACTGGACTGCTTGACCGTGTGCATGGCATTATGAAGTCTGAAGACTACCAACAAATTTTGCAGCATAATGTAGGGCCCAGTGTGAGAAAGCTGGGTCTCCCTCAGAGGTCATGGGTCTTCCCGCAGGACAATGACCCAAAACACACTTCAAAAAGCACTAGAAAATGGTTTGAGAGAAAGCACTGGAGACCTCTAAGGTGGCCAGCAATGAGTCCAGACCTGAATCCCATAGAACACCTGTGGAGAGATCTAAAAATGGTAGTTTGGAGAAGGCACCCTTCAAATATCAGGGACCTGGAGCAGTTTGCCAAGGAAGAATGGTCTAAAATTCCAGCAGAGCATTGTAAGACCCCATTGATGGTTACCGGAAGCGGTTGGTCGCAGTTATTTTGGCTAAAGGTTGTGCAACCAAGTATTAGGCTGAGGGTGCCAATACTTTTGTCTGGCCCATTTTTGGAGTTTTGTGTGAAATGATCAGTGTTTTGCTTTTGGCTTCATTCTCTTTTGTGTTTTTTTCATTTAAGACAAATGAAGATAATAATACCAAAGAATTTGTGATTGCAATCATTTTCAGGAAGAAACTGAGTATTATCTGACAGAATTGCAGGGGTGTCAATACTTTTGGCCACAACTGTATTAGTGGACTGTGCTATACATAAGTACACTATATACTAAGGGACTGTACTATACATAATGTTTATATTATATATTAAGAGACAGTGCTGTACATAAGTGAGTACACTATATACTAAAGGACTGTGCTAAACATAATACGTGAGTACACTATATACTAAGGGACTGTGCTATAATAATAAGGCTACATTCCTGTATCCGTGTGCAGTCTGTCGGTGTGCTGCCCGCTTTAACAGACATGTAAAAGCAGGCAGCATGTCCTATACTGATCCTCAAAATCAAATCAGAACAGGACTTTTTCTGACTGTTACAGATCACATTCTCAGAGCCGTGACTTTCATGGATGTGTGTATATCTATAAAACTCTACAAGTCTATGTGCTGTCCGCTAAAAAAATCTGGTAGTACACAGACATTTCACACAAGTGTGAGAATGTGCCCTAAGGGATTTTACAGATAACATTATCCCTCCAAGTCATAAGGTACAGATACAGAATAATATTTACATGCAGGCACTTACCACTGACGTCTTGTCTGATTAGAGCCATTTTCTGCTGTTTCTTCTCCATCTGGACAGACCTTCATGTTGACCTTCATATTGTGTACATACATGTCTTCCCTGCACTGTGCCCCTGACTACAGATATGTACCCCGTCCCCACCATTAATATACTATTAGCCACTCACCAATCAAAATATACAGTGATAAGCAGCACTGTGTCCCCCCATTAACTATAATCTCCGCCACCCAATAGATATCAATTATTCAGTCTGTGACACTCCCCAAATAACTATAAGGCTATGTGCAAATGCTACCTTTTTGTTACGGAAAATATACATTTTATAGTACAAGAAAAGTGAATGAGATCCCTGAAGTCTCATGCACACTTTGCTTATTTTTCCTTGCAGATTTGCAGCAGATTAAAATTTTCATACTGTCGGTTCTTGCACCATATTTCACCCATTCTAATGAGTAGGGAAAATATGCAACACAAGCATATAAAAAACGTGGCAAAGCACATAGCCTTAGTCTCCGTTTTGTGTCCTCATCATTCATTGCAAGCACTTGATAACATCATAATGAATTTGGGGGTGAGAGAAGGCGCTATCAGGTATTGAGCATCCTCCGCCATCTCCCAATTCATTACAAATCCCTGACAGCATCTTCTCCCACCTTTCAATTCATTATAAAGTGTCCTATGCACCTTACCCTCTCCTCTTCCAATCCCCAATAAGTTTTAAAGGGAACCTGTCACCCCCAAAATCGATGGTGAGGTAAGCTCACCGTCATCAGGGGATTATCTACAGCATTCTGTAATGCTGTAGATAAGCCGCCGATGTTACCTGAAAGAGGAGAAAAATACGTTAGATTATACTCACCTGGCGGGGCGGGCCGATCCGATGGGTGCCTCAGGTCCGGAACAGCGCCTCCCATCTTCATTCCATGACGTCCTCTTCTGGTCTTCACGCTGCGGCTCCGGCGCAGGCATACTTTGTCTGCCCTTTTGAGGGCAGAGCAAAGTACTGCAGTGTGCAGGCGCCAGATAGGTCAGAGAGGCCCGGCGCCTGCACACTGCAGTACTTTGCTCTGCCCTCAACAGGGCAGACAAAGTACACCTGCGCCGGAGCCGCGGCGTGAAGACCAGAAGAGGATGTTATGGAATGAAGATAGGAGGCGCTGGAGCGGACCTGAGACACCCATTTGACCGGTCCGCAGCGGGACCGCCCCTGGGTGAGTATAATCTAACCTCTTTTTCTCCTCTTTCAGGTTACATTGGGGGCTTATCTACAGCATTACAGAATGCTGTAGATAAGCCCCTGATGATGGTGAGCTTACCTCACCATCGATTTTGGGGGTGACAGGTTCCCTTTAAGTCCCTGATAGCATCACAATGAATTATGAGATGGGGAGGACGCTATAAGGGACTTAGCACCCTCACCACCACACAATTCATTGTATATCCTTATCTAACGTCCTCCTCCCCCTGTTCATATGTCAATTATAAATCCCCCTCCTCCATCATTGTACTTCCCTCGACTCCAACATTGCACTCTCCTCCACCTCCATCATTGTCCTCTCCTCCACCCACATAATTGTTCCCCACCACCTCGATCATTGTTCTTCCCACCTCCGTTATTGTCCTCTCCCCACCTCCATCACTATCCTCCCCACCTCCATTATTGTCCTCTCCACCACCCAGATCATTGATCTCCCCCACATCCATCATTGCCCTCTTGCCCACCTCCATCATTGCCATCTCCACCACCTCCATCATTGTCCTTCCCCACCTCCATCATTGCCCTCTCCCCACCTCCATCATTGTCCTCCCCCCACCTCCATCATTGTCCTCTCCCCCTCCTCCATCATTGTCCTCTCTACCACACCAATCATTGTTCTCCCCCTCCTCCATCATTGCCTTCTACCCCATGTCAGGGATACAATATTGTCAGGACTTTCTTAATCCCACAAATCCCTGGTAACAGTGGCCGGGAATCTCACAAGTAGCACCTCTGGTGATCTTTGGAGTGAACCGCTCTCTGCTGCCCCTATTGTCCGGACAATTACACGATTGGCTGACGATCAACGGAGAAAGCGTCTGTTCGTACTACTAGGCTGGCTATCGGAAAATTAATGGTGAGCTTTTGGCATATACACCTCCGGATTCCAACACATGGAATATGTGCACACACCCCAGTATGGTCACAGCTAACTCTCTGATAACCCCAGACTACTCGCCACCACCCACTCTGTTTCTGTCAAATGGACAATGTATGGTAGCTTATGGCTTTGAGGCGTAGTTTACAGAACAGAAAGAACAGAACTATTAAATTTTATAGTTAATCCAAAGGGAGGCAGTGTTTATGAAAAATATACAAAAGATTTTCCAACGGGGACAAAACAATATAGCATAAACAGTTACAAAAAATAAAAGGGATTAACAGGAGAACTTACTACACCGATCACAGACAATTCAGTTTAGCTTAACGACAGCTCTTTGATTTGGCCGTCTATAAACAGGGCCCCTGCATACACGATATGTAGCTCTCTGCACGAACGCTGATGATAATTGGGATTGATCTTTTATCAGACCCCGAGTCCCACAAACACACCCCTCTGTGATGACTTCACAAGGGCCTGGTTGTGGGCTGGACTCAGCTCTTCATGATTTTAGGAAATCCCAATTTATGCAATAATTCCTTATAGTGTGATCACAGAAGGTCGAGACTGATGTGATCTTTTGTATCAGGATTTTATCTACGCGTAGAGACCAAACATGGTTTAGCTGCTGGTGGTAATATGGCCCCTATGAATTTGGGTCTTCTTTGTGTGGGTTCTAATTATGAGAAAAATATGGGTATTTTTGTGTAGTTATCCTAGTGCTAACAAAGTATGTCTCATTAACACTGGATGTATAGAAATTCCAATATTCCATATTTTCTCCCGGAGACATTCTGTTTGCACTCTCATTGTACTGCTGTGACCATGGCTATTTGTAAAGGGTGCGAGATCTTCTTTGATCCACTTCAGACACTAATAAGATTTTTCCTGTCTCTCTCTGTGGACAATACATATCCTCTTCAGTCACCTGGACATACAGAGGAATCCTCACATTTTAATTAATCTGCTTCATATCTCTTTCACTGCCAGTTTACATAAAGGCATCCACCATTTGTTTCCTCAAGACAAACGGCAGATGAAAGAAAAAAAAGGAGAGGTATATGAGGGACCTCAAGGATTTTTTATATTTTCTATGACACCTCTCCCTTTTTGAGGTAGCATAGGGGCCGACAGATCGCCCCTTAAGCCTACCTTACAGCCCACCCTTCCTTGATCCCATAATACCCTCTCCATTGGGAATTCAGAGATAGGCTTCTCCAGGTTTACCCAGCGTCTTCCAACAGGTCTGGGACTCCTGGCTAGGGGTAGCCAAAATTGATGCTAGGCCCCAAACTTACAGGAACCCTCTGTGACCTGTTCTGGGTCAATCACTGGTCCTGTAAACTCCTTGATGAGAGTCCAGAAGACAGGATGTTTCCTGCATTCTGGGCTCTTGGGTTGCGGGTGACAACGCCTGAACAGGCTGTCTCCCTGTGGTATAACACTTTCCTATTTGTCCGACAGGTTGTGGGACACACCTGCCCACCACCTTGACTGACTGTGGACACAATGTTCCCACCCCTCTGACAGGCTAGGGGTACTTTTCCCCTATCCTCTTGATAGACAGGGAGACACACATTTCCCTCACGCTGCCCGGCTGTAGAACATATTTTTCTACACCCCGGATGGGCTGAGGGTAAGACCTTCTCTGGCTTCCTTAGAGGTTTTGCTAACTGTGGAGCAGCTACCACTGGCCATGTCACGGTCCATCGTGCCATTGGTCAGCTGCATGCGACCACCTTCCTTATGATCCCCGTGCTTCTCCCCATCCTTTTCCATTATCTCAGGAGCTGTGCCAATCATGAAACAGCTACCACCGGCCATGTCAAAGTCGGTCATGACACTGGTCAGCTGCATGGGTCCACCTGCTCCTCCCCAGACTGCCTGATCTCCGGGCCTGCTCCCATCGCTCTTATGCTGGCTCCTCTTAGGGGATCCACAGCAACAATACCATGCAGCTTGACGTGGCTGAGTTCTCCTTTACCACAACACACATTTTCTTTATACATGACATTAACATTATGGACACTGGCACCCAACCGTCCCATATCAGTTCCCAATAAAACATTAGTGGGAAGATTCCCCGACACCCCCACTTCCCTTATCCCCCTCCCCGCACCCCAATCCAGAAAAACCTGGGCCATTGGTAAGGGACGGCGAACACCCCCAAAACTGGTGACAGTCAGGGTCTTCCCAGGAATGAGTTCCTCCGGTAACACAAACTCAGGGACCACAAGAGTTCGTTCTGCGCCAGTGTCCTTAAGCCCAACAGTAACTGGTTGCAAATTCTCACAGGCTTTCCCAACCGCCCCACCCACAAAAACAATGGCTGCACTAGGCCCTGGGGCCTCAGGTGTGGGGTTCATTTTCTGCCTCTCCGGGCAGACAAGGCTGATGTGACCGGTCCGGTCACAAGTATAGCAGTGCTGGGAGTCATATGCAAGCCGGGTGCTGGAAGATGGGGCCAGACCCCCTGAGGGACGGCTGGCAGGGGCACTGGGAGTGGTTGTCAGCTTACCCCCTTTCCAGCTGGTGACTGCTGACTTCCGCACCTCCGGTGTATGATTGGCCTCCTACGCATCGGCGATCTGTACAGCCTTGGTGGCCTCCTTTGCCTCCCATTCCAGCACAAACTGTCTCACCTCCATGGGAGACAAAAATGAATAAATTGGTCCTTCACTATCAGATCCTTCAGTTCCTCAAAGGTGGTGACTGACAGTCTGTGGACCCACTGCTCAAAGTTGGTTCTGCTGCTCAAATATCTGGCATAGTTAGATTAGTATATGGATTGAATGAGAACTTCAGTTTTGGAGAGATTCAGTTTCAGATAGAAGGAAGACGTGATATTAGAGACAGCAATTACTGGTATTTTACATTAAGGTGGGGTGATGTCAGGAGACGATGTGTATAATTGGGGGTCATCACCATAGAGATGGTACTGGAAACCAAATCTGCTCATGATTTGTCCAATAGGGGCAGTATATAAGGAGAAGACGGAGGCCTGGGACTGATTCTAGGGGAACCCTGACAGCCCTCTATATATATTTCAGAAGTCTCATGCCCACAAAAACAGCAGTTTCTGAAATCTGCAGCATGTCAATTCTTTCAGTGTTTTGCAATGTTTTTTCACCCATAGAAGGCAATGAGAAAGTGAAAAACGCTGCCAATAACACAACACATATTCTGCAGCGTTTTTGGTGAATAGAATTAACTCTATTAAACATGTAGTGTAGACAAAGCACAGGCACAATCTGCTCAAAAGAATGCTATAAAAAATGCCAAAAAAATTATGAAAACATGAGTATACTTGTAGAATGCAGCATTTTTATTGCCAATAGAGCAGTTTTTGCTCCAGAAAAAAATACAGCAAAAATGCTGTGTGTGGACAAAGAATAATCCCCCAACCTAAAAACTAAACCCAGAATGCTACGCTGTGTGTTAGCTACATCCAAGTAATTTGCAGCAACAGCCAGCAGTATGATCATTGACTGGGGGTCCTACTGCTCAGACCCCCATTAGTTTTGAGCACTGGAGTTTCAAGGTTTTCTGATGAGCAGTCATGAACCATTGTGCCTGTTGCACTCTACCACTTTTGATCCCCAAGATAAAATGTCCCCAATACAAGCCCCATTACATTAGGGCTTATTACACTAGTCATATCAAATCCATTTCCTTTACAGACACTGAACCAGCAGGGATTGAAGGGAAATGAGAGCTTCAGAAATAAGAAAGCACTGGCAAAATCGTGATTGCAGCTCTACCTAAAGCACAAGACATGATTTAGCTCAAGCTGAATTTTGCAGACTCTGAACCAGCAGGGTGTGAGTTATGAGTCCACAAAGGCACAGGCAAAATAGAGACTTGTGCAGCAAGTGTTTTTGTAAGATCGATGTATGAGAATGTGTATCACACATACAGGCTGGCACTTGGCAGCTGCTAGCAGCAGACTCGGGTACTGTTGTGCTCACATAAGCAGATAATTAATATGTATTTACTGCCGGAAAAGCCAAAGTGGTCTAATCACAGGCTGCTGCGCACACTCATATCCGCCGCGATGAAGAACACCCTACATTATCGGTCAAAGATCGTGTTCCCACAGACAGTTTCATATTCATCCAAATTACACACCCGTCCTCTACTGCAACACATTAACAAGATCGTAAATTGCTGTAAGATGAATCCAGAAGATTCACTTTTTTGCAGTGTCAAAGTAATATATTAAGTCTGATGTAAAGTCTGTTTTTCTCATAATTAAATTGTGATTTTGCTCAGACACAGAACCAGCAGGGATGGAAGATACATGCTATAGAATTAAGAAGGCCATGGTATAATAATGACTACTGTTCTGTGCAGGTAGTACAAAATATGATTTAGCTGAAGGCTTTAAAGCTGAATAGTTGCCTAAGGCCGGGATCACACATACGCGAGATACGGCGGAGTCTTGCAGGTGAAAACCCTCCTCTGGTGCCGGCACTCCGGAGCGTAGCGTGCGGCTCCATGTGTTGCTGTGCGGCTGCACGCTCCGCTCTGGAGTGCCGGCGCCAGAGGAGGGTTTTCACCTGCGAGACTCGGCCGTTATCTCGCGTATGTGTGATCCCAGCCTAATGCAGACACTAAACCAGCAGGGAGTGACAGAAAATGTGAGCTTCAGAATTAAAAATGCAGTAGCAAAATGGTTGACAGCTGTCCTGTGTAATGTGATGCAAAGATGACGTCAAGCCAGCACTGACTAATCAAATTATGCCGGAAGATAAGAGATTTGCGGGCCTCCCATCTAGCCGCCAGGTACCACTGACTTGGATTGCAGTCCCATGAAACAATCCTCATTGTAATGTCAGGTCAACCCCATATACAATTGTATCACATCAACTTGCTGGGAGTTGTTGTTACCAGCCACCATCAGACAGCGGACCATACATGAACCACAGCACAGATGAGATGCAGTCAGGATCACATATTAACGTTTACATCCAAGTAGTTCTCAACCCTTTTGTCTCCAAGTAGTACAGACGCCAAAATGACTGTGGACAGCCATAGCTCGTCTGCTGACTATCCTCTTCTCTGGTCTCCTGCAGAAAAACCCGATACCGTCGCCTGAAAAATAGCAGTGTCATTATCATGCACTATGAATAAAAACATCTAAGATACGCTATGCCCCTGAATAAATTATTGCCCCCCATACACTACCTCTCTCCACAGAATCCCTCACACATTGCCCTTCTTCATAAAATTCTCACCCACAATATCCTACCCATACTGCCCCTTCCCATAATATCCCCCCCAGACTGCCTTTCTCCATAATATCTCCCCACACTAACACGCTCCATAAAATTCCCCCATGCTTCCCCTCTCCATATCTTCCAAACCTCCTTCTCTTCATATCCCTTCCAAATAACTCCATAAAATCACCCCCACTTTTCTCCATAATATCCTGCCACACATCCCCTGTACATAATATCCCCCTACACTGCCCCTCTACAAAATATCCCCCCTACACTACCTTCTCCAAAATATCCCCCACACTTACCCTCTCCAAAATATAAGGCCACACACTTCCCCTCTTCATACTAACCACACTGTCCATCTCTATAATATCCTCCCACAATGCCCCTTTCAATAAAATCCCCGAACACTGCTCCCTCTATATCCTGCCCACACTATCCTTTTCCATAATTTCCTCCCACATGGCTCCTGAATCTTCAGCTTCTATATAGAGCTTATGGTCCCCTGTTATGTCAACCACATCTGTGCCGCCTCTGTAATGACAGCAGAAGTGTCACCTGCCCGACGCCAAAGTGTTCAAGTGTATTTCATTAGGAACAAGAAGGGAGCTGGAATCTACTGGTTCTCCGCGGGCTGCAAGAAACCCTTCAGTGGAAGCATGCAGCCCATTGGTCATATGTTGTGCAGGCATGCTATAAGACATGATGTAGATCAATGCTGTAAAGATAAATATTTGTCAGGACAGACACCGAACAAGCAAGGAGTCAGGGAGTAAGGCTGCTTTCACACATCAGGTTTTTGCTGGCAGGCTCAAACCTGCGAATTTTGAAAAAAATGGATCCTGCGAATGATGCTGCCGGATCTGTTTTTTCTCATAGACTTGTATTAGTGCCGGATTGTGCCGGATGGCCTTACGTTTCATCCGTCTTTTGCCGGATCCGGCGAAAATTGTTTGCCCGGCATCTGGAAAAAGTGTACCAATTTACGTTTTTTGTCTGCGGCGAAAAAACGGACAGCGTAGGCACCGTCCGGCTTTTGCTACAATAGAAGCCTATGGGCGCCGGATTCTGTTTTTTTTTTTAACTGAGTATGTTCCGATACAATTGGCCAGCCCCCAATTAGGAAACAGATATAAAGCCTGCCAGGTAGCCTTCACTCATCCAGGAGTCAGGATCATCAGGATCTATGGAAGCGCATGTAGCGCGAAACAGCTGTCATCCTCCAGACATCATGTTCTCCCTGTCCATGTCCATGTCCAAATAAAGACTTTTTACAGCATCGGGTTTAGTGAGTGCTAACCACTTTTTTTCTTTTGCTTTTGAATTATATATCTTGTTGGTTGAGCACCCATTATGCCCATGCATTGAGTAGGAGGTATAGGGGCTGGTACAGCATATTGTAGCACGCCGATAGGTGATCGCGAATGACAGCAGTGCGGGTATACTTTGTTTCTTCTTTTTTTGGACTTGATAGCCTTCACTCATCCATTTACCAGCCAGCCAGCAAGACACAGACCTGCCACCAGAGCTGAAACCTGCCACCAGAGCTGAAACCTGCCAAGAGAGTTGAAACGTGCCACCAGAGCTGAGCCTGCCGCCAGAGCTGAGCCTGCCGCCAGAGCTGAACCTGCCACCAGAGCTGAGCCTGCCACCAGAGCTGAAACTGCCACCAGAGCTGAAACCTGCCCAAGGCCTGTCAGCAGCCAGCCAGCCACAGCCTGCCAGCAGCCAGCCACAGTCTGCCAGCAGCCAGCCACAGCCTGCCAGCAGCCAGCCAACCACAGCCTACCAGCAGCCAGCCAACCACAGCCTACCAGCAGCCAGCCAGCCACAGTCTGCCAGCAGCCAGCCAGCCACAGCCTGCCAGCAGCCAGCCAACCACAGCCTACGAGAAGCCAGCCAGCCACAGCCTACCAGAAGCCAGCCAGCCGCAGCCTACCAGCAGCCAGCCAGCCACAGTCTGCCAGCAGCCAGCCAACCACAGCCTACCAGCAGCCAGCCAGCCACAGTCTGCCAGCAGCCAGCCAGACAGCAGCCAGCCACAGTCTGCCAGCAGCCAGCCACAGCCTGCCAGCAGCCAGCCAACTACAGCCTACCAGCAGCCAGCCACAGTCTGCCAGCAGCCAGCCACAGCCTGCCAGCAGCCATCCAACCACAGCCTGCCAGCAGCCAGCCAACCACAGCCTACCAGAAGCCAGCCAGCCACAGCCTACCAGCAGCTAGCCAGCCACAGTCTGCCAGCAGCCAGCGAACCACAGCCTACCAGCAGCCAGCCACAGTCTGACAGCAGCCAGCCAGACAGCAGGCAGCCACAGTCTGCCAGCAGCCAGCCACAGCCTGCCAGCAGCCAGCCAACCACAGCCTACCAGCAGCCAGCCAGCCACAGTCTGCCAGCAGCCAGCCAGCCACAGCCTGCCAGCAGCCAGCCAGCCACAGCCTGCCAGCAGCCAGCCAGTCTGCCAGCAGCCAGCCAGCCACAGCCTGCCAGCAGCCAGTCAGCCACAGCCTACCAGCAGCCAGCCACAGTCTGCCAGCAGCCAGCCAGCCACAGCGCCTGCCAACAGCCAGCCAGACAGCAGCTAGCCTACCAGCAGCCAGCTGTAGCCAGCCATGTCTTCTTCTGGGAGCCTTCCCCCGCGTCGTCAGCGCTGTGAGGTAAATAATTATTTTTTTCTTTTTGGTGATGTTCACGTATCTATATTATTAATATATAATTTTTCTATAACAGGAAGCTGCAGCATCAGAGGTGCTTCCAGAAGGAGAAGGATGGGCTGGAGAAATACCCAGAGCGGGCTCGCAATTGGTACGTTTCTTACATGCATCGCAGAACCACATCATCACAGATATCACAGTACACACAACATAAAAACAGATCATTACAGACATCACAGTACAGAGGTCCTCAAAGCGCCTCCCAGGGTCATCGGCATGAGCGTCAGGGCGCCATCAAGTAAGTACTTTTTTTTTCCACTTCATGTTGTTGTTTTGAGTTTAATGTCTTTGTTATTTGTCTTTTTTTACAGGCTTCACAGCGTGCTCCTGACTCGGACGGTGAGGAGGCCGGTCTAGATATCGACCTCCTCATCGATCTAATCCAAGAGCGGGAGCTGCTGTGTAATATGGGGGACCGCCGCCACGCTGATCAAGGTGTGACCCGTCGGCTATGGGAGGAAGTTTGCCACAAAGTTGTGGAATATTGGGAGGACCTTGATGTTCGGGCCCAGAATCAAGCGCGTAAGTATTCACAGTTCAGTTATATTGCTGGATGTAATGTGTTGTATACTAACCAATTTGTGCTTTCCACTTTACAGGCGAAAAAGTTGTCAAGCGGTGGCGGTCAATCAGGGATCGCTTCAACAAGGAGATGCAGGCTCCGAGTGGTTTGGGTGGACGCAGGAGCAAGTATGCTAGAGCCCTGTTCCTCCGGTGAGCAGAAGTTAAATATTACCAACCCCATTTAATAAAAAAATGTTTACATGTCTAACACATTTTTTGGGTTTCAGCCAGGGCCAAGCATTATCAATATATTAATTCCTTTTTTTTCTTTTTTCCACAGCACCGTCTGCAGCACTCGGGAGCCTGCAGAGTTGAACCCTTCTGAAGCAATCCCTCAGGAGTCTGCCACCGAGGGACACTTCGACAGACCCGACCCATCTGCACCTTCCCTGCATTCCCTCACATCTGGTCCCTCGGTCCCATCCACCAGCGCTGGAGCATCGTGGCAGACTTTGTTACATGAATCTGCTGGTGAGGATATAGCTTTTCCTTTACCCACCCCTCTGACACTGCTGCCACCTCTAGAACACCTGTGGGTTCTGAGCGGCAGCGCCACAGGGGTTAGGAAAAGAGCTATGCACCCGAGTTCTTGCATCTGAATGCATCCTTCCAGAACTGCATGAAACTTGTCTGAGCAAATAACTGCAGGATTTAATTTGATCAACAACAGTATTCTTGAGTTGCACACATGTCTGGATAGGATGCATTCAGATGCAAGTAATTCGCCAAATCACTCCTTTTTCCAGGCAGTACTCAAGCGCATAGACAAGCTAAATCCTGACCAGCAGATGCATGTAATGCAAGCCTGCCAGTTTGCCCTAGCGCATGTTACCTCCCAAGCCCCTCCACCCGCCACGGTAGTTCCTCCCACACCTGCACCCCCTCAAGCCACTGTCCATCCTCTCCCTCCTATACAATACCAGCATCCTGCCCCATACCAGTTCCCAACCACAGCATCTGTGCCTCCACTCCCTGCCCAACCTCTACTCCCTGCCCACTACCACAAGTCTCCTTCCACACCCATCATGCCCCAAACACAACCCTCTTCTCCACCCACCACCTCTTCTGCCTCCCAATCCTTCCACTCCACCCCTCAAGCCTTCCAAATTCCCAACACTACTCATGGTTTTACGTCCACACGTTCGCTTTCTTTCTCCACCCCTTCACCTTCTGTTTTTGCTCCAGATACATCACCACCACAATCCTCTCTCCACACTCCCATTGTCGAAGTGTCCCAATCTGACAGCCCCTCCAGTATTATCTCCACCCCACACTACCGAAATTTATAAAAATTTTGTACATTTGTAAATAAAACAATTTTTTTGTTTAAAAATTTTGTCTTTCATGTATTAAATTATAAGGTTAAATATTTTGGGTAAAACAAGGTACAAAACTTTGGGGAAAAAAAGGTACAATACTTTGGGTAAAACCCAACCAGGTACAATACTTAGGGTACAACATGGAAAAAAGTTTGGGTGAAACCCAACCAGATCGATTACTTTGCGTAAAACCCAACCAGGTCCAATACTTTGGGTTACAAGGGTAAAGACTAATTGTTCAAACTATATCATCCTGCCAGTGTACTCTTCCTAGAGGTGAAATAAATTATTGAGCAAATTTGTCCGTCATTCTGGAAACTGACACAGAACTTCTTAAAGTAATGTTATGATAATCATTCAAGGTGGTTTCTTCAAAGTATTCATCAATAGCAATCTGTTCCTTGCATATTACGAAATTGTGCAGGACCACACAAGCTTTCACCACCTCGTCAACAGTGTCGGCCTTCAGGTTGATAGCGTTCAACAGAACTTGCTATTTGGCTGTTAGAATCCCAAAAGCGCACTCCACCATTCTTCTTGCTCGTGTGAGGCAGTAACTAAAAACTCTCTTAGGCCTCTTTCACACTTCCGTTGTTTGGCATTCGTCGCAATCCGTTGTTTTGGGCAAAAAATGGATCCTGCAAATGTGCTCGCAGGATGCATTTTTTGCCTATAGACTTGTATTAGCGACGGATCGCGACAGATGGCCACACGTCGCATCCGTCGTGCGACGGATCCATCGTGTTTTGGCGGACCGTCGTCACATAAGAACGTTCAAGTGAACGTTTTTTTGTCCGTCGTGTCCGCCATTTTCTACCGCACTTGCGCTGCCGAAACTCCGCCCCTTCTTCCCCGGACTTCAGAATGGGCAGCCGATGCGTTGAAAAACTGCATCCGCTGCCCATGTCGTGCAGAAATTTCACAACGTGCGTCGGTACGTCGGCCCGACGCATAGCGACAGACCCTTACCAACGCAAGTGTGAAAGTAGCCTTAGGCTACTTAGGTGGAAAAGCATTACGGCAAAAACCTGATGTGTTAAAGCAGCCTTAAGAATGATGTAAGCTTCAAAATTGAGAATGCAGTCGCAAA